>NW_013549531.1:61560-71560 GCF_000499425.1 Eimeria acervulina | reverse complement strand
TTTGCTGCTTGTTGCTGGAGGAGACAGCACCTCGGGGCTGTTGACCTTTGCTGAAGTCGCGGAAGGATCTGCTGCTGCTGCTGCAGCTTCTGCTGCTCCTGCTGCTGCAGCAGCAGATGCTGCTCCTGCTGCAGCAGCAGCTGCTGCTGCGGTGTCTTGGAAGACAGCAGGGAACCTCCATCAGCCCCGATGCAAACACGGTCAGCTGCTGCTGCTGCTGCTGCTGTTGCTGCTGCTGCTGGGTTTGCTGCTACCGCTGTTGCTTCTAGAGTTGCAACAGAGTGGCTGCTGCTGCTGCTGTTGGGCTTGCTGTCGCTGCTGCTAGAGTTGCTGCTGCTGCCCTAATGCGTGAATTAAGCGGAGCGAGAAGGGCCTTCTCGTTGGTTTGCTGCTGCTGATTTTGATTGCTGCTGCTGCTGCTGCTGCTGCTGCTGCTGCTGCTGCTGTTGCAGCTGGGTGCGTGGTTGCAGGGGTGCTTCCGGTGGTGCTTGGCGGCAGCAGCCGCAGCAGGTGTAGCAGCAGCAGCAACAGCAGCAGCAGCAACCCCGCCTTGGCCTCTGTAGAAATGTGCGACCCTCTGAGGCATAGCGCGTGGATTAACCTGCCCCCGATGCTGCAGCAGCGGCAGCAGCTTGCTGCAGTTGCTGTGGGTGAGCCTGCTGCTGCTGATATTGCTGCTGCTGTTGTTGCTTCTGCTGCTGCTGTTGCTGCTGCTGCCGCTGTTGTTGCTGTTGTTGCTGTTGCTGCGGTTGTTGCTGCAGCATCAGAGAATGCAGAGCGGTCAGTGTATCTAGCTGCTTTTGCTGTTCGTACAGCTGCTCCTGCTGCTGCTGCTGCTGCTCTCACGCTGCTTATAGCGCTGCAACTGCAACTGTAACTGCTGCTGCTGCTGTTGCTGCTGCTGCTGCTAGGCAACATGATTGTAGCGCTTGGCGGCAGAGACAGCACCGGTAATAAGGGCCTGGTCTTAAAGACGTGCGAGAGACTTCTTCTACCCTTGGCTTATGAAACCCCAGCTGCAGCAGCAACTCCTGCTGCTGCTGCTGCTCCTGCTGCAGCTGCAACAGGTGCAGCAGATGCTCCAGCAGCAGCAGCAGGAGCTGTGGCTGCAGCAGCACCAGGATGTTCTGCTGCTTCGCCTGCAGCAACATCACCAGCAACATCAGCACAAGCT
Source organism: Eimeria acervulina (assembly GCF_000499425.1). Classification (NCBI taxonomy): domain Eukaryota; phylum Apicomplexa; class Conoidasida; order Eucoccidiorida; family Eimeriidae; genus Eimeria; species Eimeria acervulina. The sequence goes on along the minus strand of NW_013549531.1, from coordinate 70,386 downwards.
CCAGCAGCAGCAACAGCAGCACAAGCTCCAGCAGCAGCAACAGCAGCACAAGCTCCAGCAGCAGCAGCAGCAGCAGCAGCAGATTGGTTGCCGAGTAGTAGCGGCCGCCCGTCTTTGAAAGGGGTGATTAAACCCTGGAGTTTGCTGCCTCCCCTGCAGCAAGCCAGATGCAGATTTGCTGCTGTTCATGTACAGGGCAAAATCTTCTGTGTCGGTGCGTAGGGTTTAGGGTTTAGGGTTTAGGGTTTAGGGTTGGTATGGGGTAGGGGAAGGCTCTAGGGCTTGCTAGGGTGGTTTAGGGCTGCGGTGTAGGCTTTAGGGTTTAGAGTTTAGGGTTTAGGGTTTAGGGTTTAGGGTTTAGGGTTTAGGGTTTAGGGTTTGGTTTCAGGGGGCCTGGGTGGAGTGCGGGCGCTGAGGTCGGTGGAGGTATTCGACATAATAACGAACACCTGGATAGAAGGTTAGCAGGGGTTGCTGCTGCTGCTGCTGCTGCTGCTTCTGTTGCAGTTGCTGTTGCTGGGCTTTATGCTGCTGCTGCTGCAATCAGTTGCTGCATTTGATGATGCTGCTGCTGCTGCTGCTTTTCCTGCCCGCGCCTTTCGCGGTTGCAGGGGCGTTCCTTTGCCTCTGCTGCTGCTGCTGCTGCTGCCGCTGCTGCAGTTGCTGCTGCAGTTGCTGCTGCAGTTGTTTGTTTGTTTGTTTTAATACGAAGGCCCTCCTTTAAACCTTCCCCGAATTGATGCTTCTCTGCTGCTGTGGTTTGCTGCTGATGGGAGGCCGCTGCTGCTGGCTGTAGGCGGCTACAGCGCAGCAGAGGAGACAGACAGCAGCAGCAGCAGCAGCAACAGCAGAAGCAGCAGCGGGCTGCTGTCTGCGGAAGCCCTTGACCTGCAAGCGTACTTTGCTGCTGCGTTCGGAGAGGTGCTGCAGCCGCTGCAGCCGCAGCAACAGCAACAGCAACAGGAGCCGCAGCAGCAACAGGAGCAGCAACACCAGCAGCAACAACAGCAACAGCAGCAGCAGCAGCAGCAGCAGGAAAAGGAGGTGGAGTGGGTTTTGTATGAACGATGTGGTTTACCTGCTGTCTCCCCTGGCTGCTGCATTGTCGACTGTCCCTCTTGGGCTGTAAGCAATTGCTGCTGCTGCTGCTGTTGCTGCTGCTGCTGCTGTTGTTGCTGCTGCTGTTGTTGCTGCTGCTGTTGTTGCTGCTGCTGTTCCTTATGGTGTTGCTGCTGTTGCTGCTGCTGCTGCACAAGGTGCTTCAGCTCTGCGCAGCTGGCTTGGGTTGATGCAAGCCGGGGGGAAGAGCAGCAGCAGCAGCACTAGCAGCAGCAGCAGCACTAGCAGCAGCAGCAACAGCAGCAACAACTAAGCAGCATCTGCTGCTGCGTTTTATATTTTGCTTTTAGGCCTGGGCCTCGCAGCTGCCAGAAGAATCGATGCGGCAGCACAGCAGCAGCAGCAACTCAGCAGCAGCAGCAGCAGCAGCAAAACCTAAAGGGATGCTTCAGTCCTCTGGTAGGGCGTCGCTGTTGCTTGGCTGCTGCAGCAGTTGTTGCTCCTGCTGCTGCTACTGCTACTGTTGCTTTTGCTGCGGCTGATGCTGCTCCTGCTCCTTCTGCTACTGCTTGTGCTACAACTGCTGTTGCTGTTCCTGTTGCTGCTGCTGCTGCTGCTGCTGCTGCTGCTGCAGGTCGGCGTCTCGTTCCTGAACGGCTGTTTACTGTAAATAAAATGTCTTTTGGTTTGCCTCCAACAACAGCAGAAGAAATGCAGCGGTTGCTGCCCCGGGGTCGTGTTGCTGCAGCAGCAAGTCGTTTGCTGCAGCAGCAAGCAGCAGCAGCAGCAGCAGCGGCAGCAGCAGCACGAACAGCGGCCAAGCCAGGAGCAGCAGCAGCAGCAGCAGCTCAAAGATCAGTTGCTAGGGAAGCGCTAGAGCAGCAAACAGCTCAAGACATAGCAGCACTTCAGCTTATTCAAACACCAATGAACAAAGCAGCTACTGTTGCAGCAGGAGACACAAAGACAAAGGTAAAAAGGCAGCAGCAACAGCAGCAGCAGCAGCAGCTGCTGCTGCTGCTTCCGTTAGTTGTCTCTTTGGTCTCCCTCTTCTTCTTTGTCTTGAATGCATGCAGCAGCAACTGCTGTCCAGCCGGTTATCTTCTGCTGCTGTCTCTTCTGCTGCTGATACTCACACTTTTGCTGCTGCTGCTGTCTCTTCTGCTGCTGCTGTCTCTGCTGCTGCTGTCTCTGCTGCTGTTGTCTCTTCTGCTTCTGCTTTTTTTTGCAACTGCTGCTATATTTTCTGCTGCTGCTACTCACCCTATTGCTCCTGCTGTGTCTTTCTGCTGCCGCTGCTCCCACTGCTGCTGCTGCTGCTGCTGCTGCTACTGTCTTTTTTGCTGCTATTAGGTTCTTCAGGCTTTCTACTCAAGCAGCGCTTCGTCTGCTGCTGTCCCCACCTACCGCCGCTCTCCTGGAAAGGTAACCAACGGTTTGCAGCGATGCAGGGTTTAGGGTTTAGGGTTTAGGGTTTAAGGTTTTAGGGTTTAAGGTTTTAGGGTTTAGGGTTTGGGGTTTAGGGTTTAGGGTGTTGCGATGCTGCGGAGGAGAAACGGCACCCTTTGCTCAGAGCTTGGAAATACAGTCGGGGGCGAAGAAACTAGGGTTTAGGGTTTAGGGTTTAGGGTTTAGGGTTTGTGGTTGTTTGCAGGTACAAGAACTGCGACGTGCCTTTGAGTCTGCTGCTGCTGCTGAGCGATTGAAGGAGCCTCCGGGTTAAAACCCGCGAATTGTTTTTTATCTTCTTGAGGGTTTAGGGTTTAGGGTTTAGGGTTTAGGGTTTAGGTTAGGGCGTTGTTTCCTGCGTTGCACTGCTGGGCAGTGCAGTGCAGCGGAGGAGATGCATTTTAACAACACCTAAACCCTAAACCCTAAACCCTATGGGGTCTTCGTCTGATGTGCGTGTACACCCCAAAGGCGTTTGAACTCTCACCTTCTGCTGCTGCCCTGAGAAGTGCTGCAGCAATTATTTTAAAAAGTTTTAAGGGGTTTGAGTTGTATGCGTCGAAACCCTAAGGAGAACAATAAAATGCAGATACAAAAGAATATAGAGATAGGCTGGCCCCAAACCCTAAACCCTAAACCCTCAAGAAACCCTCAAAGATATATACAAGAGAATTTTGCCGCTCAGTCGCGGAAGCAGCTGCACATACACCCGAAGTTGAAGTTGTGTATACGCATATATATATATATATATCACAAGTTGTATTATATACACCCCAATACATTTATATATATGTATAACCAGTTGTATATACACTCGAAGCTGTGTATACACCCCGAGGTTTAAATACACCCGAAATGCCCAACTTCACATTTGGGTGAAGCTGTGCATTGTACGTAGAACTTGAGGTGTATATACACCTCAAATTGTGCATACACCTGAAGCTTTTAATAAATATCTCAAGCAAGCTAAGCATATACTTAAAGCTGGGCATACACCTGAAGCTGCCTATACACCCGAAGAGCGGCAGCAGCAATAAAACAGGAAGCTGCGCATACACCAGACGAGTTCTTCTTATAAAATTACAAAGCCTTATAATATTTAATTAAATTTTATATATATATTTTTAATTAAAATTCATTAAAACTTTATTTAAAGCCCCGACAACCCGCGCTCAACAACCCTGGGGTGTATAAACACCCCCCCCACTCCAATCACCAGGGCTTGCGTAGAAGCTGAAGGTAGAAATGAGTCAAAAAGGAAGTAAAAAACAATTAGAATAAAATAAATTAATTTTATTCTGCATAATTTCACTTTATAGACACATAATACTTCTTACTACCCGAAAAATAGACCTACATTTAGCTGCCAGTACACCCCGCAACACCAAGGGGGGTAATATATTACTCTTCTTCTCCTTGATCTTCTCTATTTTGTTTCTATTTTCTTTCTTTGAGGGTTTAAGGCTTAAGGTTTAGGGTCTAGGGTTTAGGGTTTAGGGTTTAGGGTCTAAGGTTTGGGTTGTATAGAGGTGGTATTGTGTGCAAATCCTCCGCCTCTGCATTATTTTGTTCTTCTTTGTTTATTTTATTTTTTTCTCTTCTCCTTTTCTTCTTTTCTCTCTAGAGAGAGTGATTAACATTCGCTGCTGCTGCTGCAGCAAACGAGGCGCCTGCTGATCTACTCACAATGGTATGATTAGGGTTTAGGGTTTAGGGTTTAGGATTTCTGTTGTCTTTACGTGCAATCGATTGCTGGCGTTCAAACCCTTCAGAGCCTCCCTTCTTATCTCTCACCTACTTCTGCTGTCTCCTGCTGCTGCTTCTTCCTTTTAACTTCGTCCTTCTGCGTTTGCTGTTGCTGCTGCTGTTGTTGCTGTTGCTGCTGCTGCTGTTGCTGCTGCTGCAGCCTGGTAGTCAATCGCACGAGTCTGAAGAAGAGCGACAGGCTCGCCGTAAGTCTTTTAACTTCCGCCCCTAGAGTCTACCCAACCCCAGTTTAGGGTTTGGGGTTTAGGGTTTAGGGTTTAGGGTTTAGGGTTTGTTTTCAGTGTCGGATCCGGAAATTGATGATGGAGAGGCAGAAGAAGAGGAAGCGGCAGACAATGACGAAAACTATGATTATCTACAGGTACTGTTTTTAGGGTTTAGGGTTTAGGGTTTAGGATTTAGGGTTTAGGGTTTAGGGTTTAGGGTTTAGTTGCGTTTGTTTTGACTTGTGGTATTTAAAGTAGGGTTTAGGGTTTTGAGGCACCTCAGCGTTTACTGTTCCTGCAGTATCGCCACTTCTCTGGGTTTAGGGTTTAGGGTTTAGGGTTTAGGGTTTTGCGGTGTATAGGCAACTCGGAGACTGGACGCGGAGGAGTTGCAAGCGGAAGAAGAAGGTGAAAGATTAATTGATGATAATGCAGACGATGGTTTCGTCTTTGGCATGAAGTGCGCTAGGGTTTAGGGTTTAGGGTTTAGGGTTTAGGGGTTTTTTTAACATAGTGTATACAATAAATAAAATAAGCAAAAGATATGAATAAATAAATTAAATAAAAAGACTAGGAAAAATATATTATTTTGAGTGTATGCATACAATAGAAAAAGCAAACATAAAATAAAAATGAGTAAATAAAATAAATAAATAAATTATATAAACCCTCAACGCTAAAAAGACAAAAATATAATATATATATATATATATTATATTTCGGGTGTATGCATGTGCATGCAGAGATGCTGAGAAAGAAGCAGCAGCATTTTATGCAGCTGGTTTAAACGCCGATCGCGAAGACTCTGAATTGCTTGATGACTCGGAAATAATAATTGATGAAAATAAAGAAATTAAGGCTAGAAGAGCAGCAGAGAGACACCTGAGAGCAAGAGAGAGAGTAAAACAAGCATCAGGAGACAGAAGAGATGTCTGGCATCTCCTTTTAGGTTTGTCTCTATCCTATTTTTATTTTCTTATTCTCTTCTTTCTTCATCTTATTATTTCTCTTTATTCGTCTCTTCTTGTTTTAGGGTTTAGGGTTTAGGGTTTATGTTGAGACATATACATATATTTATATATACAGACATATATATACATATATATACAGATATATATATATATATATTTATAAGTGCTGGTGTTTAAAGTATTTCCTTCTGCATGCATGCATTTGAATTCAGAAGAAGACGAAGACGAAGCAGCAGAGATGGAGAGACTGCTGCAGCGAGTGAAGCAAAGGAGACAGCATTTAACAAAGACAGCAGCACAAGCAGAAGCAGTTAATCTACGAGACCTGCAGCAAGCCAAGGTGCTCACAACTGTCTCCGTCTACTGTCTCCTCTTATTCTTCTTTCTGTCTCCTTTTACTGTCTCCTTTTACCGTCTCCTTTTACTGTCTCCTTTTACTGTCTCCTTTTACCGTCTCCTTTTACTGGATGTTTCTTCTGTCTCCTTTTGCTGTCTCTTTCAGTCTACTTTTCTTCGTTTTTCTTCTTTTCTGTTTGCTGTCTTGCTGTCTTCTTTTGCTGTCTCCTTTTGCTGTCTCCTTTATCTGTCTCCTTTTGTTGTCTCCTTTAATTCTTTTTTCTGTCTCTTTCTGTTGTCTCCTTTTGCTGTCTCCTTTAATAGCTTTCTCTGTCTCTTTCTTTTGTCTCCTCTAATATTCTTCTTTTTTTCTGCTGTCTCCTTTGCTGTCTCCTTTTGTTTGTTTTGCAGAATTTGCTGGCCGACTCAAATCCGCGTTTAGTTGCGTTTGGGGAGGAACACCAACAGGCATTAGATACTCTATTTAGGTTCGTCTTCTGTCTCCTTTGTTTATCTGTCTCCTTTATCTGTCTCCTTTATCTGTCTCCTTTATCTGTCTCCTTTATTTATCTGTCTCCTTTATCTGTCTCCTTTATCTGTCTCCTCTGTCTGTCTGCTTCGTCTGTCTCATTTATCTGTCTCATTTATATGTATCCTTTATCTGTCTCCTTTATCTGTCTCCTTTGCTGTCTCCTTTATCTGTCTGCTTTTACCTCTCTTTTGTCTCCTTTTGCTGTCTCCTTTATCTATCTGTCTCTTTTTGTTTGTTTTGTCTGTCTTTTTTATTTGTCTCTGTCAACTGTCTGACTGGTGTCTCCTCGCTTGTCTCTTGTTTATCTGTCTCCTTTTGTTTCTCTCTTTTTATTGTCTCCTCTCACACCGCAACCGCTCCTGCTGCTGCTGCTGCACTACCTGCTGCTGCTGCACTGCCTGCTGCTGCTGCTGCAGGTATTTTCTCTATAATTTTTCTCTTTCTGCTTACAAGAGCCAAACGCTCGTAGCGCATGAAGAAGGAGACACCGAGCAGCAGCAGCAGCAACAGCAGCAGCAGCAGCAGCAAGAGGAGTCAGGGACGCCTTATTACCTTGAGAAGATTAATCAGCTTATCCTTGGTAAGTTAACTGTCTCCTTTTTATTTGTCTCCTTTTTATTTGTCTCCTTTTTATTTGTCTCCTTTTTATTTGTCTCCTTTTCTCTCTCTTCTTTATTCTCTTATCTGGTTGTATTCATATTTATTTATATTTATATTTATATTTATATTTATATTTATATTTATTTATAGTTATTTATATTTATTTATATCTATACTTATATTTATTTTAATTGTCTCCTTTTCAGCTGACAAGAGAAGTTTAACTGTCGATGTCCGCCACCTTCTATTTATCTCTGATCAAATTATTCGCTGGCTGGAGCTGCACCCCACACCAGCACTTCAGGTACCCTGCAGCAGCAGCAGCAGCAGCAGCAGCAGCAGCAGCAGCAGCAACTGCAGCAGCAACAGCAACAAGCACAGCAGCAGCAGAACCCCACATACTTCTGTTGCATCACAGTCCTTTTAGCAACACCAGCAGCAGCAGCACCATCAGCAGCAACACCATCAGCAGCAGCAGCAGCAACAGCAGCAGCACCATCAGCAGGAGCAGGAGAAGGAAGAGTATAATTGCAATGAGTATTTTGTGTATTTGTTTAGGTGCTTGACGAAGTAATAACAGCAGAAGCTGCTGCTGCCTGCCCCTCTTTATACAGCACTCGTTTATGTCGCTGTCTCCTTCTCAACTGGCCTTACAAAACTCAGCTTCGAAGTCTCAGGTGTACAGACCTCAACACACTCGTATGCGTCAGGTAAACAGCAACAGCAGCAGCAGCAACAGCAGCAGCAGCAGCAGCAGCAGCGAAAGCAGCAGCGGAAGCAGCAGCAACAGTAGCAGCAACAGTAGCAGCAACAGCAGCAGCAACAGTAGCAGCAACAGCAGCAGCAACAGTAGCAGCAACAGCATCAGCTGGAGCAGCAGTCATAGCAGCAGTAGTAGTAACAGCAGTAATAGTAGTAGTGGTAGTAGCAGCAGCAGCAGCAACAGCAGCAACAGCAGCAGCAGTAGCAGTAGCAGCTGTTTGTAAGTATAACTTATTTCTTCCGAATCTCCTTCAAAATTCTCATTAATTCTCTTTCTGCTGCGCTTTGTGTTACTGCTGCTTCTGCTGCTGCTGCTGCTGCTTCTGCTGCTGCTGCTGCTGCTGCTGCTGCATGTGTTGTGTTTAGCGGGGTCGTAACACGCCGATCAGCGGTGCTGCCTCGTCTGCGTTTAGTTTATTTGCGCTGCTCGTTTTGTCTGCTGAGTGTATCGGATGCTCCTCTGCAGATTGTAGAGGGGCAGAAGCATATACCTCTTCCCAAACGGTAAACCCTAAACCCTAAACCCTAATCAAGAGCAAACCCTAAACCCTAATATGAGGCAAACCCTATACACTCATCTGCGTTTTAACATAAACCCTAAAACTTTCTAGACCCTAAACTGCTCAAACCCTAAACTCTAGCAGTCTTTAAACCCTAAACCCTAGCAACGTTTAAACCCTGAATAAGATTCAGGATCTCTGTTGAGTGGTCTTTGTGACAGTAGTGTTTGCTGCTCTAGTGTTTGCTGCTGCTGCTGCTATTTTGCTGCTGCTGCTGCTGCATTTTCCTTTTTGATTTGTTTCAATTGGAGTAGATGTTATTTTTGTCTCCATCGGAGAATACAAAAAGAGGCTAGTCTCTCGACGGTTTAGGGTTTAGGGTTTAGGGTTTAGGATTTAGGGTTTAGGGTTTAGGGTTTAGGGTTTGGGGTGTATGTGCAGATGCCCCAACTGCCAAGGGTCTCGTTTTACGGTTGATCGCCTTAAAACATCATACACGGATGTACAGAGACTCACGTTACAGGTCTGCTGCTGCTGTTGCTGCTGCTGCTGCTCCTTTATCTGCTTCTCTCTATCTGTGTATGTCTCTCTCTCTCTCTCTCTCTCTCTCTCTCTCTCTATATATATATATATATATATATATA
>NW_013549531.1:57208-59708 GCF_000499425.1 Eimeria acervulina | reverse complement strand
TCCTCCTCCTGCTGCTGCTGCTGAGGGTGCTGCTGCTGCTGAGGGTGCTGCTGCTGCTGAGGGTGCTGCTGCTGCTGAGGGTGCTGCTGCTGCTGCTGCTACTGGGAGTGCTGCTGTTCTTGCTGCTGCTGCTAGATGTGCTGTCATTGCTGCTGCTAACCCCAAATTCGGTAAATAATACTCCTCCTCCTGCTGAGGGTGCTTCTGTTTCTGCTGCTGCTGCTGCTGCTGCTGCTGAGGGTGCTGCTAGATGTGCTGTCATTGCTGCTGCTAACCCCAAATTCTGTAAATACTCCTGCTGCTGCTGAGGATGCTGCTGCTGCTAAGGATACTGCTGCTGCTGCTGCTAAGGGTGCTGCTGTTGATGCTACTGGGAGTGCTGCTGGTGCTGACGATGCTGCTGCTGCTGCTAATTACTTACACTTGTTTATATTTTTGTATTTGTTTGTTTGTTTGTTTGTATTCTACTCCTTTTCTTATACTTACTGATTATAATTGTTTATATTATTTATTTTATCAGTTTATTGTATATTTTTTTTTGTATTTGTTTAGGTCGGTATATACCTTCTTATACTTACTGATTATAATTGTTTATATTATTTATTTCATCAGTTTATTGTATATCTTTTTATTTTTTTTTGTATTTGTTTAGGTCGGTATATACCTTCTTATACTTTTCGGGAGAACGTAAATCTAAGCGACCCGATTTTGTCGCGTTTTGACATTGTTTGCGTTTTAAGAGATATTGTAAGCAAATTATATTTATTTTATTTATTTGTTTGTACTTGTCTTTAAATATATTATAATAAAATAGATATAATATATTTAAATATATTATTCATATCATTTTATTTTAATATAGCTATTTATATTGATAGTATTTGTTTGTATTGATTTATTTATCAGAGTATAATTAAATATATTGTATTTCTATAAAAGTAAATTATTAATAATATTATACAATAGAAGTATTATATATTTATATTATTTGTTTTTCTTGCTTTTTGCCTCTCAGCCTGATGCAGATGAAGATTTTTCTTTAGCTGAATATGTCTTAACTAATCATCAGCTGCATCACCCTAACGTAGGAGTGCTGCAGCAGCTGCCGCAGCAGCGAGTGCAGCAGCTAGAAGAAAAAATTAAAGCAACAGAGGCTCACGAACCTATTAATCAAGAATTACTTCAAAAATATATCTTATACGCCAGGTGCATGCAAACCCATACAAACACCAGATACCCTTGCTGCTGCTGCTGTTCCTGCTGCTGCTGCTGTTCCTGCTGCTGCTGCTGCTGCAGTCTCCTTTCTATTTACTTCTTTTAAATTCAAGTATCTTCTTTATATTTTAATTCTGTTTCCTTTCTATTTTGAATTAAACTGTCTCCTTTTGAATCAAACTGTCTCCTTTTAAATCAAACTGTCTCCTACATCAAACTGTCTCCTTTTAAACTGTCTCCTTTCTATATTAAATCTGTCTCCTTTTAAATTTAATTATATCTTCTTTAGGTCTTACTGCCACCCTACCTTTGACTTCTCTCTCTTTCAAATTAAACTGTCTCCTTTTGCTTTTTTGAATCAAACTGTCTCCTTTTAAACTGTCTCCTTTTAGATGAAGCTGTCTCCTTTAAAATTAAACTGTCTCCTTTAAAATTAAACTGTCTCCTTTTCAATTGAATTATATTTTCTTCAGGACCTACTGCCACCCTACCTTTGACACCTCTCTGTCATCAGTCAGCGCTAAACTTTCAAACTTTTACGCAAAAATGCGAAGACGTGCTTCCACCTCTGGCGGCCTTCCGCTGACTTTGAGGTTTGTCTTTGTTTATTTTATTTAATTATTTATTTTATTTTATTTTATTTTATTTTGTTTTAGTTTGTTTGCCTTTGTTTTTATTTAATTTTATTTATTTTATTTTATTTTGTTTAATTTTGTTTTTGTTTTGTTTGTCTTTGTTTTTATTTTATTTTATTTTATTTCCTTTTTTTAGTTTTTCTTTTCTTTTTTAATTAATTTTATTGTCGCTTCGCATATAGAGATATATTTAAATTATATTTTATTGCGTGTTTGTTTGTTTGTTTGTTTGTTTTGTTTTATTTATTTTAAAATAATTGCGTTAATTGTTTGTATTATATTATTTAAATTTAATAAAATCTGTTTTTCTTTTTATTTTCTGACTGTCTCCTTTCAGCTACTTCGAGTGTCTCCATCTTCTGCATTATTTGTCTCTCTTCTCGTTTTTGTTTTATTATTGTTATTGTTATTATTATTACTATTATTATTATTATTTATTATTATTTTTATTATTATTGTTATTATTGTTATTATTATTTTTTATTATTTTTATTTTTATTGTTATTATTACTGCGGTGGGCCTGAAATCTTTTTTTGCTGCTGTTGCTGCTGTTGCTGCTGCTGCTGCTGCTGCGTTTGTGGTGTCTGTGCAGACACGTGGAGTCTCTTCTTCGTATAGCGGAGGCAAATGCGAAGATGCGGCTGTCTCC
>NW_013549531.1:14708-52208 GCF_000499425.1 Eimeria acervulina | reverse complement strand
GACAAGAAGAGCTCCTTCTTCGGGGGTCCCACGATGGCATCGAGGAGATCCATTTTGCTGCTGTTGCTGCAGCACGACGGTTGCAGCAGCAGGCGCTGCTGCAGCCGGTGGTGCTGGTGCCCCCTGTTCTAGAAGGAGAGAAACTACTGAAATTAACCCGCAGATTCAGAGCCGCTTCACGAGGTGTACGTACACCTCGAAGTGCAACAGCAACTTGTCGTAGCTTGCTGCTCAAGTATCAAAAGCAGAAGGCATCCAAAGTAGTGCTGTTTTGGCGAAGAGAATATGTGAATAAATGCAGCATCACAGCCAGCCTTGTGGCGGCGGAGTCGAGGAGTGAAAGAAGAAAAATGATTATTTAGAACGAAGATATTCCCACAGTAAACACAAAACGCTATGTAATCGTGCCAGAGAACAAAAAAAATATAAACAGAAGGTAGTGAATCTGCGTGCTGCGGCCTTAATAACCTCTTAGCTCCGGCTGCGCCGAAGTAGCTGCAAGCTGAAAGCTCGAAGACGTTTACACATAGCTCGCTGTACTATGTCAATAGTAAAGAAAAAATGAATAAAACGCTCTTCTAATTAACTTATAAAACAAACAGATGCACACACAAATGCAGACAGCACTGCGCTGATGACGTAGCGACGGCTTATGCTAAGGAGGGCGCTGCAGCTTCAGGGCCCCAGGCCGCTGCTGCGCTCGCGCTTGTTGCAAGAGAGAGTTTATCTTCTTCATTATAATTTCAATTTCTTTTCTAATTAAGAAAATAATTCATTTAAATTGTATTTTAGCGCGTTCCGCTTCACACGTCTACACACACCCCAACGGACGCCTTCAATCTCGCATGCGCCACTTTTCGAAATAAGCGAAACTTGAATGTTGCACGTTCTGTATCGACTGGCTGCGTAGAACGGCGTTAAGGCATCCATTGGGTTTTTTTGCATTCTTTGCCATAGTTTCAGTAATTTTTCTGCTAGCACAGTTGTGCTAGCCTAATAATATGCAACTTAAGACGTCTCACGTGAGGTCTGGTATAACTCGAGCACGGCCGCACTCTTATCCCAGGAACGCCACCGTGAGCTGCAAGCTAGCGAGTATACTTAAGGCTAGAATTCGTAAAAGGCAGCTGATATCCTCCCCTCAGCTCCCCAGGCGTTCTGTTCAAGGTCTGGGGCTGAGGGAGAGGGGGGACCTGAGCTGAATTGCAATGCACCTTGCTGTAACTAGTGCAGCAAGGAAAACCCGCATGCAAGCCCAATAAAGCCTCAATTGCTTCATACATAAGCACTTACACAAGTGGTGAACATTCACTTGGCCTTTAGTCGGCAGCCTACAAGGCAGTAGGGACACGCGGATCAATTGCGCACGACTGGATTCACAAACTGTTTCGTCGACGATGACCTCCTTAAATTCGTGCCATCCAAACCCACCTACCCAAGCTTGTCTCCATTTGCATATTTCTAAGCAGTCTTGTTCATAATGCTCCATAGAGGTCGCGTAGCTTCAGGAATAACGGTGAATAGGAGTGCTGCAGTCATTGCCATTCTCTAGTAACATTCGTGGCTTGCCCTTCATGCCAAGGCATGGAGTATGCAACATTTGAGCTGTATGCTTAGAGCTGCCACCGTACAATTTTTTTTCAGGGGGCCTGGAGCCTGATGAATTCACCCCGTGAGAGAAAAGTGCACAAAGTAGTGCAAGAACCAAGCTTGAGGCCAGTAATATAAGCAAGAAGTACCGCTTGCTAGTTTTCAACACATTCATGATTGGAGGTCTCGCTCCTCATCTTTCGTACGGAAAATGGAGATTCAGCATGCTTCTTTTAATGCATTCTTCAAACATAAGTGACTCTTTCGTAAGTGGCCGGACTACTGCTGACTTTCGCCTTGCATCTTGAATTTCCGCGCCCGACTATCAGACAGAATATGCTCTACATTATCCATAATTGCTGAATGCAGCTTTATATGATTTGTCATGGCATTTCTCCATATAGTTTCGATTTTTTTATTCTACAGCCCCTAAGGGCGTCCATTCCGGTTTCGTACGGTGGCATGCAGCGCCCAAATGAAAATGCCAAGCAACGCTGTTACCGGAGATCATAGGGGAAAGCACTTTGTTCATCAGCGCAATGTAAGGCATAGGGCCCTGATCCCTATTGTTATGTAGGTCAGTGATGATGTTTATACCTGCTGTGCATAGAGGGGCTTCGCAAGTTTCTTCCTACAACGTCCAAAATGCTTTCGGCCTCGTCTTTAGAGCCGAATCGTATGATTAGTGGCTCTCTGAAGTGTTTATATTGCACAGCTGTCTCCATGCCACAGGTATATAAACGGAAAATACCCTTATTCCTCAGCTTATGGGTATTGCACAGGAGTTACCGGGTGAAGTAGCCAAAGTGCCCCGTGGTGGGACTTCGGGCAATGCCGTGAGAGGGACCAGAATTTTACCAAAAAGGGGCCTTCGTCATCTGCAATAGCTGGGAAAGATTAAAATAATGTATGAGTGTAAAGGTGTAACGACTGTGGCTTTACTAGCAACTTCTGTGATCCGCCTGTTACGCACTTGTGCCGCTGTACTCAGTCAAACAGAGAGCTCTTTACGTCTAAAAATACTGTTGCTAGAGCCAGTATCGTTCCGGCGCTTTACGCCAACCCGCCGAGCTGCTAGCTGTGAGGTGGTCTATATTGCAATGGACAGTGCATGATACATTTTTTAAACGCACGCCCATGCGAGGAGCTGCCTCAGTTCAAGGTGTTCATTGGGAAAATATGCTGGCATACTAGTCCCGCGGACTAAGCTCACAGCACAGATTGTTTAGGTTGGTGGTTGCACTGCGCAGCTCAGTGCAGGATGTATTTAGTAGTTGAGGGCGAAGAGACCGACAGCAACCAAAAAGCTGCTCAGCAGGGTGCCACAGACAGAGCCAGCGGTAACTCCGTTGCTGAGGGTTTTAGTAACCTTTGCCCAGGTGGCCTCGCTGAAGGCAAGCACAAACCACAAAACCGTCGTCGATGTTAACTTAACCCTTCCTGACTGTGTTAAGACTTAACCATGCGCAATTGCCGGTGCTCAATTGGCGTGCCTAGACGTGTGGTTATGTTGCACCACGACGGTTTCAGGCTACAACGGAAGGGTTCAGCTCATGGAGGGTATTAGAATGCTGACGTGATGGGCAATTCTTCCTTCTTGAAGGCGGCAGGTTGCAGCACGCAAACCAGGCCTTGTTCAGTGCAGCCAGAGACAGTGTAGCATGTGGTTTTGGTGTCAGTTCCTTCGCTGACAAGCGAGATAAAGTTTGTTGCAGCTCCCGTCTTGTACAGTTCCTCTGTTGAAGTGTACTTTGGAGGGATGGTGACGTTGCTGATAAGGAAAGACAGCCATGCCCCAAAGGTGGGATCAACCGCATGATTTGAGCATGCACAGGCTACAAAAGTGTCTACCGTGGCTTCACTTTCTCCGCTGATGAAATAGGATTGCTTTCAGCGTGCAGGGCCGCTGGAAATTTGGGGACGGGTTGCAGCCTCACCTAAACTTCTTATAGCCTTCTTTCCAAGCGTTAAGGGCTTCAAAGCATGTAGCGCTTGTGCCAGAGTAGTACATCACACTGGCATCTGCGGTGTCGGACTGAGGAGAAATAATATGGGCATTGCATGTACACCTGATATTTGGTGCATTTGCTCCTGCATTGCTTTCTAATGTATCTGGCATTCCGGCAGTAAATGCAAACTCCCTGTTCCTCGGCGAGCGATTTTGTGGGTTCGTATAGCATCGCTAAAGTGTTGGCTATGGCAAAAATGACTCAAAGAAAGGTGGTTCAGAGGCGTACCATGATGGGGGCATTTCCAGCCTTGAGGGCCTCGCATGTCAAACCTTTCGCGAGCGCTTCGTAATCCACCGGTTTCAAACTGTCTACCGAAGTTTTGTCCCTGGCAACGAAGGGCTTCAGTCCAAGACTCTCTTGTGTGCGGAATTCATTAATTTCCGCGAGGCAGTTCTCCGCTTCCTCTGGTATTCCGCAATTGGAAGTATCACATAGCACAGCTGCGTCTGCCTAGCAACAGCTTATAACTGCTACTTTCCAGACGCTAAGTGGCCTCCTGATAAAAGAGCGTTGCCCACCATCATGCGGCAACTGCACTTTTCTGCGGAGTATATCGCTCCGTGACGCTGCCAACATTTGCCACCATACTATGGAGGTTTAGTTTGTATGCTGTGAGGTGGGTGCAGTGGCTCCATACCGCGTTCTGTGAATTTGATCGTCTCCTTGTCGGTGGTTCCGCTATTTGCCTCTTTGAGATCCAAAATCTTTTTCCATGTGCCGTCGCTGTGCGCATAAAGAAGGCCGCATCGCTCTACCACATGGGGGCCTGATTGTGCGTAAGACCGATGCTGTCTACCTGTGAATAGGCCTAGCCTTTGAGAGGCAAAATCTGAGTGAATGATCTCAAGGCCGCTTCATCTTAAAAAGCGAGCACGCCAGCACACCAAGAAGCAGAAAGATTAATTCAAAGGAGATCTATTATGTACAGTTCTCTAGTTCACATCGACAACAGTAAAGGGCTGGAAGCAAGGACGCAACTGCTTTTGTCGCAGAGCTTCTACGGTAATTCTCAAAGCTCACCTTATTGGCTTCGTCTTTTCCACCAAGGTCGGGGTTGAAAGGAAGCAGAGGAGTGCCGCATTAGCGCAGCCCGTAGCGTTATAGCACTTCATCTCGCGGGGATCATCAACCATAAGCGAAGCGAAGCCTGCCACTGCGTTATCGTAGTAGATTTTTCCGTCAACTGCTTCAGCACGCTCAAGTGCTTTTTTAGTGAAGGCTGGAGGTACCTCGGTGCTGCAGGCAATGTTAGTCATCAAGCATTTACCAAGTAGGAAGGATAGAGGAAAATCGGGCACGTTGGTTTGTAAAGGTGCTACGCTCCGCTCGCCACAGTGTCACTCTTCGTCTACACATCCCCCTAAAAATTCTTCACGCGCTTGAGTTGGAGGATCTGGAATGCGAGATATTTCCCAGCACCCTGCAGTCTGCACTTCTCCTGTGTTTGTGGGGATGCGCACTGACCCAAGCTTATTAAATCCTGTTTTCCAGAACTCGATAGCTTCTGCTGCGGTTGGGGCAGTGCCGCCCGCCTTAACGGCGTAGATAAGAGTGCACTTGTCTGCCACCTGCTCATGAATTGCACCACCCCGCACCATGCACTCCAGCCGGACGAGGTTGTGCATCTTTTCCGAGAGGCACAGGGCTGACTCGAAGTTTAAATAGCATGTTTGTGTTTACTTGGGGTGTGTGCGCGTCGGTCTTTCAAGTATTTGTCCAACTTCAGCGCATAAGGAACTAGCAGAGTCCTCTCCGAGGAACTGCCAGTCGAGAAAAAAACTCACCGTTGGGTCGATTGCTGAATTTTTAATATCCTCGCATGTCAAGTTATACAATGCATCCTCGTAAGTGGCGGCACTGCTCGTTTTCATTTTCTTTGGGTCCTGTGGAGCAGTGAATGGGGGAAGGTCTAGCCCTGCGACCTCACGGACAGCATTGACCGCGTCCAAGCACTCTTGCTGGTCGTCACCTGCAAGTAAAGACAGTCTGGCACTGTCATTAAATAGCGAAGTGCGCAATACACTTTGCTCTGGCTGTCTGTCACGGTGTCTGTGTGAGGTATCAACGCTGAAATCTTGTATTACTGTGAGCCTCCACTTTTGGCTTCAGCGTGAAGTTTTCCTCAACCTTGTGCCACATCTCGGGTCTGCAGTTATATGATACAAGGCTCGCATGCTCACGTTGCTACGTTCCTTAATGGTTGGCTACTTATGGGGCTTTCAACTGCAGAACAAAAATGTTTTTTGTCGCTCCCGTGTTCCGGCGTTTCATTGGGGAGCAGATTGTAGTGTCACTCGGGATGCACATTCCCTGAACTGGTTATCCGGCTACTGTACACTCCCGCCACAGCAAGCTGTCCTAAAAGGTGTTCTACACTCACGTCACAGGACGCTCCCCCGCCTTTACGCCAGCGGGCTTGAAATAGCAAACAAGGGTTCCCGCATCACAGCTAGTTGGAGCGCCGCAATAAATTTTCTCCGTCTTCTTGCTCAACAAGCTGACCAGGCCTACAGCATTCGGCTTAGCGTATACTCCGGTGTTGTCTGTGAACGCTTCAGGGTAGTTGCCCCTGAAAAGGTACACAGAAGGCTTGGCCTGCCGTGACAAGTTGTGACCCATCCATGACTACGGAAAAGGGAAAAACCGACGTCTTTAGTATCACGTACGAGAATTCTTCAAATCCTTTCTTCCACTCTTTAAGGGCCTCTTCGCAGGTCATTGCGGCTGCTGCTCGCATGGAGTCAGGTGGCCGTGTGGCCGAAATGACAAATGCTGTGGGATCGCCTTCCCCCTGAAAGAAGCCGCACCCGCTCTCTATCCTTTTCTGTGCTCTAACCTTTTTAGCATTCTACGAATAGGAGGTATTCGCGTCATGCCGGGCTTCGAGGCAATCAAATACACAGCTGGACCTACAACAATGTGTTTGAAATTCCCGGACTTAAGAGTGCCACAGTTATACGAGCGGAAGAAAGCCGCAAGATCTGCGCTTGGATCTCCGTCGGCGAGTTTTTCGTAATTTGGTGCATCTTCGTTCAGTTCCTTTCGCCACTTGTTTATTTCAACCGTGCAGTGGTTTTCGGCATCTGCGGAATATAGCCTCAATATTCAAAATCCGCCCCAAAGCTGTTCTTCTTCTTCTCTGCTAGTGCATTGGATCACTATGAAAGCTGCGGCTTGATAATGTATCCTGAGAGGCTGTTGCTATTATTTGTGACACTTCTTGGCATTTAGGCCCGTAGCACGCTCTGTCTGGAGTTGGTGGTGCATGCATTCCTGCGTGCGCGCAGGCTGGGTGCTGACCGAACAGTCATTGTTCAGCAATTGTCTACTCTGTTAGTGCATGCATAAAAAGCTGCCTTGGGCATGCTTTCGTGTGGGCTCGTCTTGCACCAGGAGTTGCACCAAGAGGTGCTGCAACTCATTAGCGGATAAGCTTCCCGAACGAGCCCGGGCTATTGTGCCAGTGTGGCCACGATGCCTGGAGATTAGAGGGGTGGCTAAAGCTCGCTTTTGTGCGTTGCTTAAAGTATTTTGATCCTACTGCACCTTATGACTGTCTTACGCAAAGATTGAGGAGTATGGTTACAAGGGCCACCTGAGGCTGTAGAGCCGTTCAGAACAGAGCGGGCAGTGACAGCTTCTCTGAGGAGCTTTTTTGCAACCTACCTGGCGGAGTCAGCCCGGTTGGAGTAGTGCTGTCGTCGCGAAAACTCTGGAGTGCCGTTTTGCCTTGAGCGATGGCATTCGCAAAACTCCCGTGAGCAAGTGCGGTTGCGACCGCAAGTGCGGCACAGCTGCACAGCGATTTCATCTCCAGAACGAGGAAAACGACTGATATCCTCTAAATTTACCAAATGCAATCGGCTCTAGACAACTGCCCGAACATTTCTTTTTTGAAGTTGAGCCTGCAGCCGACTCACCCGCGTAGCGCCGAATTGGGGCTCGCACGGTCGACTCTGTTGCCTGATGACGCCTGCACCCGCAGACGGCGGAAGTACTTAGTTCCACAGTAGTGGCTCGAGTGCTCTTAAGTTGCCAATTACTCTAGAATTATTCAGATCCAGTGTATTTCTTCTAATACGGGCTTTCCGTTGCAGCTTCGACTACATTCCGCCTTCGCTTCACTGCTACCCGGTGACCTACCTGGCCCCAGGATGCGGCAAAACACTTAGTGGCGCTACGCGCCCAAATCCATCAACACTTTGGGCTCAATTTGAAGGCGAAAGGCGGACGTAAATAAAACATAATTATCACTTTTTCATTTAATCTCAACGTGGACCAACGGCCTCACTTCGGCTAAGGCACAGTGGCGGAGCGCATGCACTGCGGTGACGACAGTTGCTTCACGAACGACAGGCGGCACAACTCCGCACTGTCATTAGAGTTTGATCTGTTACTGAGTTACCAGTACAGCTTAACTGAATTTGCATCCCGAAGAGGGCACAGGCTTGCCCATCGATTCAGACCAGCGGTGCATGCAGCTTCGTTGGCCTGCATGTTTCCGAGGGTTGGCGGCGCCCCGGTGTGCTTAACGAAGAAGCCAGACGGCCAGCAGCCAAAGCATTAGCAGAAGGGGAAGCAATATCGTTGCCAAATCATCCTACCAGCTGCTGGGGAGGCCTTCCCTGGGGAGCACTCGCCGGAGCAGCATGTTACTCAAGCTCTTTCCCCCAGATGTTTTCTCCTGTCGTCTCCCGAACAGGTACACCTGGTAGGTTCTACTGCCCTCACGGGTGCTGCATCGTGTGGCGGTGAACACCACGGCTATGCGGGCTCTCCAAGGGTGAGGAAACTGCGTAAAGTTTGCACCTTCTTCCGGAGGCGAAGACGGCTACCAGTGTGTAAGGATGCTTACGGTTGCTCCGCAATACGCAACACATTGTGCTGTAGATGACTCTACAGCTCACGGTGCAGCCTGGTGCGGCGAATGCCCAACTGAGGAGTCAGGAGCAGCTGGCTTGAATACCAGCTCTCGAGCGGCATCATGCGCTGCGCGTTCTCCTATACTACAGCTGCAGCGTGAGTACCCTGCAGCATTCGCTGCTGTTGCTGCTGCGGCTGCCTCTACAGGCAAGCTGCGGCTCCTGCAGGATCCGCTGTGGCTGGCGGCCATAGACGCTGTGCATGCGTGGCGGCACAGCACCAACGTCGAAGAGCCTTCCAGCGTAGAAGCTGCAGATTTGACTGCTGCAGCAGAGGAAGGCGGCAATGTTGCTGAGGCAATTCGTGAAGCGGCTAGGGCGGTGGGAGAGGAAGATCCGCTAGTGCGGCTGCAAGCTGCTGTCTTATTGGGTGAGGCAGCAGCTCTGCTGCACTCGATTAGTGAGGCTTTAACTGCTTCCTCACTGCAAAAGTCTGCAGTAGGATATAAATCAACAGTATCTGGATCAGAGCATAACCCACACCTTGTTGCAGCAGCAGACCGAGCGGCTCACGCACTGGAGTTGTGGCACTTCCGGCTGATGGCGCTGCCCGTTAGTGTTAGTTTGTTAAGCTTAGGATCCCGAGGAGCAGCGCCTTGGAAGCCACGGCCGTGCAGCTCCTTGTCTGGCGTTGCTGCAACACCGCTGCTGCAGCGGCCCGCTGCCACGGATGAGCTGCTGCTGCTGCACCAGAAGGTCCGCTGGGCTCTTGGGTTTTTAACATCTGCCGACGCATGCTCCGTCGAGAAGATCCAGCCACTTCGTCTTCGCTGTATGCAGGCGCTGCAGCAGGCCCAGCAACTGGCGCTGCAGCTGGGGTTGCCTGCAGTGGCAGCAAGAGCGGGAGCAGCAGGAGAAGCAGAATCGGCAGAAACAGGAGCACCACGAGCAGAAGCAGCAGCAGCAGCAGCAGCAGCAGCAGACACGGCAGAGGTTGTGTTGGCGCGTCAAACCTGTGGTGGGGCTGCTCTACCTCTACCCATATCATCATTGCCGAGGCTGGATGACAGGGACATGAACTGGCAACTGTTGTTTCGGACCCGAGGGGCAGTGGCAGCACCAGGTGAGCAGTCATCCTACACTTTAGTGCGCATACACTGCAGCGGAAGACATTGTTCTTCTGGGTGTTTGGGGTGGGGGAGTATGATACACTGCTCGAACACCCTCCTGCTGCTCTTACTGAGCTGATGTTTCGAGGTCTCTTCTTTGGTGTTTGCGGGTTATGCGTAGGTTGGAACAGTACTGGAAAGGTGCAGCATCGGCAGCAGGAGTCGCCGCATTGGTGGCCAAAATCGCTCTCTCTGCCTCTTGGCCATCTTTTGTGGAGTTTGAGATCCGTAGGCAAGAAACGCACTTCTCAAGAAGTGCTGCTTTCTCGCGGCTTTTTCCTCCCAACGGTCAGCCCACACTGGAGAGGTGAATTCATGGGTTGCGCTACAGATGTTGCAGCAGGATCAGCAGTGGAAGGCAGCTTCCTTCTCAAGCATGCAGCAAAGCTGCACGCCCTCCTGACGTCCTCGCTAAGGCCAGAGCTGGCGTTGCGCTGAGGTTAATCAGAATAATTAGTAAATATATGTAGAAGGTCCAATGAGCCGCTGTAGTACACGGCCTAGACTTTGGAATGCTTTTTGCTGGGTAGGCAACTGCGTTGGGCTTGTTGTAGCCTCCGCACGCGGTGAAGCAATTTTGAACGGCGCACTGAGGTGAATATTATGCAGATGAGTGCAGCGATTAGGCAACCGATAGACTGTATGCTAGCTGAGATCTTGGATATATCCGAACCCCGACAGCGTTCTTTGCTAGGCAAAATGAGAAAGGGGTTCAGACAATTGCCCCACTGAAGACCGTGGTTCGGCGTCCAGCTGGCGAGAGGCAGAGGTTAAATGCTCTTCTTTTTGCATTTTAATAGAAGTCTGTCTATGAACGAAGGTGCTGCATTCTTGGAAAGTAAAGTCTAACCCACGCGCTGAATTGCTGCCCATTAAAAGAACCTTATCTTACTGGCCAACCGAAGAAAAGCGTCTTACGCGTGCTTCTTGCTGCTCTCGTCTGCTACAGGGCAGGGCTGCCATCAGTAATTCCCTCAAGAGCGGTGCTTGCAGTGTAAACTACAAATATGGGGGGAGCCCCTTTAGAAGGTTCGATTTTCGAGGGGCCCTCTGCCAACACAAATGCCCAAAGCTAGGCAAACGCATGTGTTATCAGGTATTGCTTCGGTACTTACTGGCACGGCAGTTTTGGGCGCTTCTGGCTCCTCTGGGTGATGATGGAGCTTTCAGCTAGAATAGTGGAGAAGAAAACGCGCGGCGGCACCAGCACTGTTTGCATGCCCTGCGCCGAGCAGCTTCCCAAGGTCTTGTAAAGATACGAACGTGGCTGAAGCTAAAGGAATGTAGCAAAGCGATTTGATTCCTTGGGGTTCTTGACACGCTGTTTGGCCCGTCCGAGTGCATTCACCTTCCCCTCACCCGTTGCGGGTTCGGAATGTCGAAAAAAAATTCTGGGATAGAGGAGAGCATGAAGCGCGCAGCAGATAAAAGACTTGTTCATTTCGTGCAGTTACTGGTGCTCCTGCGCTTGGCACTGCAGGCAAAACCAGCTTCGAAAACTACTGCGTTTCGCGCAGGCTGCGTGTAGAATTGGTAAACGAGGTCATTTATACTATGGGGTTTCTGCACCCTGCAAGTTCATTTCGGTTGAAAATGCACGTTTAGGTTGTTTGAGAGTTAACTCATTTGTACAGAATAGCTTCAACAGTAGCCTTGCAGCTATCCCGTAGACCGTCCTTAACTGGAACAAAAGGTCTGGCCAGTTTCTCCCCCTTTTCAAAAATCAAAACACTGGCTGCTAAATTTATTGCAACAGCAACATTTGGGGGTTACTTGTTGTTGTTATCGTGTTAGGCGCTGTTGCTGAGGCCTGGTTGAGGCCTGTGGGTTGCAGGCGTTACTGTTCCGTTGCTATGCCATCTGCACGATAACGGGAATGGATTGTAACTTGAGCACAAATAAGGTCGTCAGCATTACAAGATGAACTAAGGTTCACACCAATGCAGTCAGCTCAATCTGCAACAGCACTTCGGGAAAATTCGAATCCAGTGTCATGATGGCAACCAATAGTGGCTATCCGATTTAGCGCAGGCTATTGCTGATAATGCAAAACATTCTTCACTCGACTAAACCCATGTGAAGTCTTGACTTAAGTGCACCAAAATAAGAAACCGTTCAAAGTTGCCTTCAAAATAAATCTTTTATGCTGGAAAGGTGCATGCTTCGCCGTTTGCTTCTATGCTGTTGGTGGCTCAAATGAGAAGCTGTTGCAGCCCAAGAACGTCCAAATTTGCCCTTAGAGTGCACCAGTTGTGCAGGTAAATACTGCACAATCTCAATTATGATCGGCACTTCTGCAAACTTCGATGACCGTCTCTAAGCAAATGCAGCAGCCAGCTCTGCTGTCTGTTCCTGACGCTCCTCACCCTAACGCTGGCTGCATCGGCTGGACATATTCTCGTGTTGCTTGCAGCTGTTGCGCGAAAAGCCTTTGGCATAAAGCCAATACAACTACATTAGGAGACGCTGATGCATTACGCATTGCCCCTAGTTGGACTGAAATGCAGATGCTATGCTTTGGTGGGGAGGGAGCCCTGCACAGGTAAGGCAGTATTTGCAGCGGTCCCATCCTGATTTTGGGCGCAAAGATAATGTGGAAAATATGCAGAAAAAGGGAAACAACCTATGCAGTCTGGGGCCGTCTGCTACACAATATGCCCCTATTGTTTGGCGTGCAGCATTCGTTTGAATGGCATTCCGGACGGGACGTTGTGATATGGTTGTGGCATTGCGTCGCAGGGTTTGCTTTCCCTCGTTTATTCCCCCGTTTGCCTCTCGAAAAAGCATGCGTGGGTTTAGGGGCAAGCGCATAGTCTTCGAGGTACAGTATGCACAGGGCTGGGTGCCTCAAGCAGGGTCACTTCTTCATTCTAGATGAACACTGTATTGCGGTCAGCACAACCGGCCCATTACCAACACAGCACGGCAGGAATATTGTTTACGCTTATCCCTTCCAATATATGAAACTGAAGAAATTATTTAAGTGCAATATTTCTGAACCACCCAGTGTTAAACTTACTGCTTGCGCGCTGGCTAGGGACGATGTTGCGGCCCCGTCAGAGTGACCCCCTGGAAGTTTTTGGGCGAGTAACTCTCATCGAAACCGAGCATCCATGCCCGTTGCAATTCAAACTACACTTTTGATTTACCTTCTATTCGAAGTTAATATTTTTTACGGCTCAAAGGAGCAACGGGGACTCATCGACTGCGCGCAGGTGCGTTTGTGCGGAACTCGCTGCATCGAGAATGGGGGCCCGGGCTCAGCACCGGAGGAGAGTGTCAGACGCTGTGAAAATTTCCAAGATAAAACCCAAGCACATTTTACACTTGGTTCAAGTGCATTAGTTTTGGAAAACACTGTTGGCTTTGGTTGTTTCAGCAATGAAAACGCTCTGCACTTGTGCCGCACTTGCGGTGGCGACCGCATTTGCGCGCGGGAACTTTGCTGGTGCTCTCAATCAAGACTCCCCGTTTTCCGCAATTGTGAGGGACGAACAAGCTAAGATAACGGGCATAACTAAGGCAGGTAGGATGCAGTTAGCTCTGCGGTGGAATCGGTGCTGGGATTTTGACTCTCCAGGGAGCGAGTGACGGCCCAGAGCGACTTGAAGTGCCATAGGCAGTGGCTTCAGCGGTTAACACTATGGTGCATATTCTCAATTATGAATATGGCAAAACAAGGGGGGAGAGACAATTCAGCGCTGTCCATGTCCATTGGTGCCATTTGCGTCAGACGGCGATACCCACTGCACGGGGAAAATAAATGAGTGGCGCAAAACGATTGATTCAAAGGCTGTTGAATACAATGCCTACACAGCAGGGGATCCCGCAACAGAACTTGATAGTTTTCTCAACTTGACCAAATGCACTGATATCAAGTCTGGGGCATACAACCACATCGTAAGCTCAACCGCACATTTGGCGCTTTAAGCGTTGAACGAGGCGGATGCTTCCTGCTAATAAACACGGATGCTGGTGAGCTATGGCACAACTAAGGAAAAATCTAACGAGGTGGAATGGTGCTACGCAGGTCGACAAGAGTGGGACTGGCAAAATGTTTGTTATCTCAGCCGCCAAGTCAGACGAGGCTGCCAGGTCCAATATGACCTGCGATGACGCTCTTAACGAATGGAAAAAGGGATTTGAAGCCTTCAAGTGCGTCCACGTATTTACAGCACCTTGCCTCGCAGCTCCTAGTCACCCTGATTATCACCGCAGTAAAGTTTCACGGCTGGCAAAGCTTTTTGTATGTTTGCGCAGCGGGCAGTATCCTTCAGTGTACACGGAAAAAACCGGCGCGTATGCAAACCCAAACGCTGTAGGCCTTGTCAGCTTGTTGAGCGACCAGGCGCAGGCCATTTACTGTGGCACTGCTAACAATTGTGATGGAATCTTCGTCTGCTATTTCAAGCCCTCTCACATAAATGCGTCCGACCGGCCTGTGAGGTAGGCTCAGGGCAAAGCACTTTTGCAAGATCCTTTGTGAGTCCACAGAGTAGGCAAACAACCTTCTAACGTTACTCTTGCTTTGCAAGCGCCACTACAAGTGTCCGTGCAGCTTTAGCACCCAAACACATGTGCCATACGTATGAGCTCCGGAATTGGAAACGAATGCGTCAGTCCGTCGGAAGTGCTTATCGCTGCCCTTGTTTTTAACATTACTTCAGTCCCGAGATGTGGCACAAGGTTGAGGAGAGCCACAAGACAAAGCCCAAGCTGACAGCACACGGTGGGAGGAAATAGCAGCAAGGGTGCCCTACTTACTTTCCGTAGGCAGAAGCCGAAGTGGAGCGGCCACGGGAACTCATTGTATAATGAAGCCGTATTCCGTTTTTTTTCGTAGATTCTGAACACGGAAAATGCTTGGAAGCCGTCAATGCTGTGCGTAAGGTTGCGGGTCTCGACCTACCCGAATTCACAGCCCCAAAGGCACTCAAGTCACTCCGAGTGGGCAGAGGGGCAGGCGGAACCGACTATGAGAAGGCTCTGTACAACCTGACTTGCAAGGAGATAGAGGGAGCAACAATCGATCCGACTGTGCGCCTGCGAGCCGTCAACTCTGCCCGTTGCACAAGCTGTCATCGCTCTATTCTTCCAAATTGAATCAATACTTGGAAAGCCCATTTGTTCGCATTACATGTTGAGCCCTTCCAGCAAAAACTTTTTGTGGAGGTTATATGAAAGTAAAATTCGTCCCGATGCTAGAGCTAGACAATCTCACTTGCTGGAAATGAACGCTGTAAAGCGGTCGAACATGTGAACAGGTTGCAGAAGAGCACACTCTTATCTACGCCACCAGTAAAGAGAGTCAAACGCCCCCCACCGCTGAAGAAGCTGTCAAGTTCTGGCAGTCTGGATATAGCATGCTGGGGTGAGATCACATCGACGCGCCTAGCCACCGAAGCCGAGCCTCTCGCTTGCACATTTTGCACAGCACTCAGCTAGGCAACACTTTAGAACGTAGACTAGATGTATGGCGACAACCCTACCGAGGTTGCGCGTTCACGTGCGCATTGAGCCGCCCTTTTATTTATTCAACCATCGTAATCAACTCTGCAGCAGACTCCTGTTTCCCCCCGATTCCCATCCATTGGTCATCCGTTTCACTGCCTGCAGCACCGAACTTCCGCCATCCTTCAAAAAAAAGGGTACCAGTCGTGAGAGCAGCACCGAGGCGATAACAGGCGAGATATACTACAAGAACGCAGTGGCTGGTTACGTTTCTCTCATGGCCGACAACGCACGCGAGATGCGCTGCTACGATGCCACTGGATGCACAAACGCTGCCGCACTTCTCTGCTTCCTTAAGGAGCCGACCCTGGTAAATGACCAACCACCCATTAGGTGAGTGTTGATGTTTTCCGAAAACACAGGGGGACACACAGAAGTTTGTTCGTTCTTGGAGTTCTTTTATGCTGCTCCTGGGACTAAAAAACCCCATACAGCTTGATTGATAGGGGGTGGAGCGGCTGTCAACACACTGGCTAGTTCTCGTCATGCCAAGGAAGCGTGTGTAGTGCATTGGCCTCATGCTTGCTTCCAAGCGTGGCTAATTGTTTGTTCCCGTCCCCACGCAAGTAGCAGCGGCACCACAAGTAAACTTCACTTATGAAGGCACACGAATGCTACGCTTTGCCTGGACAGCGCGACAACATGGAAAAAAATTTTGGCCCTCAACGAAGGGGAAGAGGAACAAGGAGGTTCCGGAAGCGCAATCAAGTTCCAAAAGCGCAGTATGGCAGCGCCGCATGTGTGGCATAAATCAGATGCACCTACAGGCCCACAAACAACGATCGAAAAATTTTAGTGGCTTCTAAATCGTGTAGTCTTCTCCTCTCCGCTCGATTTTGTGCTGGTATACGCTGGGTCCGCAAAAATAAGGGAGATTTGGCTGAGGGAAAGCACTGACACAATCTCACTATCTCCATTGCAACCATATTGTATGCTGCTGCCAATTGCATCGAACCAGGTGACAAGGAAAGCTGCCTCACAGAGATCAATGAGTTCCGCACGCAAGAGGGTCTTGGCCTGAAAGCCTTCGTTGCCGAGACATCGACTTCGACAGGAGATTCGACAGAAGGATCGATCACCGCAAAAGCAGCTCAAGTGCTTGCGAAAGAATTCACATGTGACGGCCTCAAAGCTGGAAATGCACCCATCCTGGTGAACATTCGAACCTTCACTCTCTGAATTTTGAGCAGCTTGCCGGATCTTGGGAACCCTTAAATGCGACCACTCGGCAAAAGAATGCTTGTGACGTTCGTTGAGTTGCAAGATACTGCAACAGGCGAAACGACAAAAAGTGCGTCAAGTTTATTCTTTGCACCTTGCGCCCACACGTTTTGTCCGCAGTACTCCGACTCAAAACTCAGCGTGATGTACTACTCTGGCGAAAGCGCCACATGTTCTGACGCCGTCGACTCTTGGAAAAAGGGCTATGAAAAGTTTAGGTGAGGCTGAAATCGTCGTCGAAATCTTCTAGGAGAGCTTCCACCATCTAGGCATTCCTCCTTCAGCGTTAGCAGCGGCAGAAGTGAAGTCACTGTATACACGTTCATGGCCTGTGCATGCTCCAATCATAAGGCCGATAGCAGCTTTTGAAGCGTGCCTGCACTTCTTATCAGCGACGTCACTATCCCTCCCAAGTACACCTCAACCGAAGAATTGTACAAGACAGGAGCAGCAACAAACTTTATCTCGCTCGTCAGCGAGGGAGCCGATACTAAAGTCACTTGCTACACCGTCACTGGCTGCACCGAAGCAGGTTTGGTTTGCGTGCTGAAGCCTGCCGTCTTCACGGAGGAGCAATCGCCTATTACGTCAGCATTTCCCCTCCCTCTATGAACTGAACCTTTCAGTTATTACCTAAGGCCGTTCATATACGCATACATACACATATAATATATATTGCTGGCGCAACGAGAAATACGCTTCTGGACACACCCATGGGGAACCTGCAATTTTGCATCCTCAGGGGTCTAAAAGCCACCGGTGGAAGCGAGAACGGGAAGTATTGGGTTAACAGCAACGACAGTTTTGTGGTTTGTGCTTGCGTTCAGGGAGGCGACCTGGGCGAAGGTTACTAAGACTCTCAGCAATGGAGCTACCGTTGCCTCGGTCTATGGTACCCTGCTTAGCAGCGTTTTAGTTGCTGTCGGTCTCTTTGCGCTCAACTTCTAACTGCATCCAGAAATAAGTTGAGCTGGGCAACCCCCCACCCAAACACTTTATGCTGTGGGGTGTTCGCTAGTGCAAACCGTGTGCCAGCCTTTTATCCCAATAAAACATCTTGAACTGAGGCAGCTCCTTAAACGGTGTGTAATTTTTAATGACATGTCATCCATTGATCACCTCAATATAGACCACCTCAAATTTAGCAGCTCGGCAACTTTTGAAGCTCTATTCTTTACAGGTATAGAGAGCCCAATGCTTGACTGACAACAATAGCACAATTGCGTAACAAGCGGAATCAGTGTCTGTTATTATGAAGTTTCACTCTGCAGACTTTTTGAAATTGCTTAGTTAAGCCAGATTTGCTAAGCCTTTACACGCATACAAGGTATGCGCATCTTTCCCAAGCAACGTAACTGACGGTGATGGTGAACTGCACAACCCACGGAGGTTCACGCTCCTGCGATTAAAAACGAAGCTGCAGCTAATAGCTGGAGAAAACTGCATCCGGATAGTGAGACGTTGCAGCATGCGGGAAATACGCATTTAGTGCAGCTGGTGCCGAGGGGGTAAAGACGTAGTTTCTCATGTAGGGGCTCTCTCATCCACTGTCACTTGGTGACAATTCGCCCTGTGCATTGAAACCTTCCAGTTTCTACTAGGTAATGTACCTGATGAGGATCCCCTTTTGCTGGAATTCTGGCCGCTCTCACGGCATTGCCCAAAGTCCTACCATGGTGCACTTTTGTGACGTCATTCTGCCACTACTCTGCAATACCTATGGGCTGAAGACTAAGGGTATTTTGTGTTGACATGCCCGCTAGATGGAGAAAACTGTGCATTACAAGCACTGACGAGTGCCAATAGTTATAGTAATCCTCTTGAAGGACGAGGTCGAACACATGCTGGACCTTGTAAGAGGAAACCTGCGAGGCCAATTCATGCACAGAAACGATAAACATCGCTACCCAACTGCCGAAACATTGAAGCGATTGTATGGCCCTATGTCTCACATTGCGCTGGGGAACAAAGTGCCTTCCCCTTTGGTATCCATTTGCAGCGTTCTTCGACAGTTTCAGTTGGAAGATGTAGGCCATCGTACGAAATCGTGATGCACGCCTCCAGTGGTTGTATAGGTTAAAACTCCGAAAATGCAGGGAGCAATACCACCAAGGACCATGGGAAGTTTCAGTGGTGGCAATTGTAATACAAGTCTTATTCTGTGACAATGCAGGGCGAAAACTCAAGGTGCTAGCCTTCCGTCTTGCACATTGAGCTTTCGCAAGTCTACAGCAATGTAGAATACAGGCACAGAAACCTTCAACGAACGCATGTTTGTTATTAGTAAGTGGGTCCCCAAGAGTCGTCAACTCATGCACACGAAGGGGAAATAGATCAACTTTGAAAATGTCCTACGCGCGGATGCTGCTCTGTCCTCCAAGCACAACAGCCTAAGTATGTTCAAGCGATTAATGGGAAAAGAGGCAGACGAGGATATGAGTGGCACTACACCGTCTTTCGCAGCAACTTTTCGCCAACAGGCGACAAGATATCCATCTCAATGCTCTTCTTTGCAGAGCAAGTGCAACGAAAACCCCTGGGATTTTCCGAGGGGACCAATATGACCAATATCGTTACAGGGAAAGCCATAAAATTAGTAGAAAGCCTTCACCTAGGAAGTGCAGCTCCATGCACACTGTGTCTCATTCCGTGTGACGTGGTATTTCGTATTTCTGTTTGCATGCAAGTTGGCTATTGAGCACTATGAATGCACTCAACAACAGTCTACAGTTCTAGTGCAGGCACAGAAAAGGGTCCTGGATATTCATGCATCTGGGATTACCTCGCAGCAGGAATTGCACCAATGCGCCAGCCTAGATATCCCTTTTAGCACCTACCTGTGTCTTTGTCTTGCTAAATGCGGCTTACACTCCGCCCAGCACTGCTTGTAACACTTAAAGCCCCCACGTTCTCGAATGGTTTCTCTTGAGTTTTGTCTGCACTGAAAGAACTGCCTGCACTTCTCAGTAGCGCCGAATGCGCAGTGGAGTTGCTGGACACTAGCGCGCTGCCCCTGCACTGTGCTAGTATTTCTCACAGATTACTGAAGTCTATCATATTCATAACTCGGAATATTCTCCCCACTTCCTTGTCTTCTCTTCAGCCCTTGCCGCTATTGGCGGGCTCTAGGTTGGCTGCACTTACTTCGTGCGCACTTTGTATTTCTGCACTTTAGAGTGGCTCGGGCCTTGTTGCTCTGTCCTGCTTCGCGTGCTTGCCCTGCTTGTTTTCTATGTTATTGTTTCCTTTTTGCGTTAATTTCTTTTCTTTCCTCCCTCATTTCCATTCCCCATGGCGTTCCTATTGGCACGTGGGATAAATGCAGTGATGCACACCGCTGGCGTGCTTGCTGCTCGTGCCGGTTCGTTCGAAACGCCTGGATCTTACTAGGGATCTGTCGCTAGTTGCAATAAAGCCACATAAGATGAACTAAATTTACAGATTTCTTAAGATAGGAGACCCGCAAATGCAGCTACGCAAGTGTAAATGCCTCTAGTGCAAACTTCGAGCAGACCATACCTGCTGCAACACCAGTCCAAATCTCAGTGGTTATGCTCGTGGTCTCCTTCCACTCATGATCATCGACTGGAACCTCCACTTCCGTAATTGAAAATGAAATGGAAGAGGCTTGTTTCTATCGAATTCAAGGCTACAGTATGTTCTGTAACATTGCT
Organism: Eimeria acervulina; assembly: GCF_000499425.1. Classification (NCBI taxonomy): domain Eukaryota; phylum Apicomplexa; class Conoidasida; order Eucoccidiorida; family Eimeriidae; genus Eimeria; species Eimeria acervulina. The sequence goes on along the minus strand of NW_013549531.1, from coordinate 32,169 downwards.
GATCCCAGTCCGAGGGGCTCAATGCACGGCCAGTACCCCCCGATGTAATGCCCTTGCCAGGAAACAAATGAAGAACGCTTCCACCGACATATTCGTATTTAAAAAGGAAAAGCAATTTTTAGGAACAATAAAAATACTCTTCAAAACTTTTCTTATTTCGGCATTTGCTGCTCGGAACAGCCCCCAGTTGTCGTGCCCCTGGATCGACCGATTTACGTCAGATCCAACACAAGCGCATCGCGAATCCACAATAAGTTAAGCTCTCAATCCCCATATTTTTGCTATTATTCACACAATATTAAAGCTTGCTTAGAGTTCCACTTGTGGAAAGGTGAAAAGAGCCGCTCGATTCCTCTGCGCTGACTTTGACGCGGCGGTTTCAGTGGCCGGCCTGAGTGTCTCCTACACTGAAAAAGGCATCCAGCTACACCGCTTGCCATTAACTGAACCCCATTTGTTACACAGATGAGAGATATGGATAATTCTAAAATAATTGTCAACATAAATGCATTCAAGCCACTACTGTGGAGGGGGGATTATACGTCGACTCGACAGTCAGCTGCTGCACGCGAGCTGAGGCCGGTGGATCCACCGTGCGGGCCGCCATCCGGCTCACGCGGCTGGCTGAGCTGCCCGTTCACTTGGGGGTAAAAGTGTTCATGCATTTGTTTAATTCCAATTTCACTTTGTAAATTTGGAGAGCACCGGTTGTTTTTTACTTTCCGGAGATGAAATCTCTCTGCACGTGTGCCGCACTTGCGGTCGCAACCGCAATTGCTCACGGGAGCTTTGCGGATGCACTCGCTCCAGGAGACAGGGCAGCGCGGAGTGAGGTCAAGGCAACTAAGCTGGTCAAATTAGGTAAGTTTAAACAAACTCTGCAGAGGGGCCGCCATTGCCACTCTTGTAGGACCCATTTGCCCTCGGTCAGCGTAGGTGGCTCGAGTTGTTACACACAGTAGCAACAACCGTCAAGTAAACAATGTTGCACAAGGACTTTCGCAGCGATGACATGAAGTACAAAAGAAGCATGGTTTTTGCGCTAATCTCGAATACTGCTATTTCTTTCTTCAGACAGCGGCAGTCACTGCACGGAGGCAATAAACGAGTTTCGGACGTCACTAGGTTCTACGACAAACTACCAACCAAATAGTAACGAAGAATCGGCAACCGATCTTTCAGATTTCTTTACTGCTACTAACTGTGAAGCGATCAAATCCGGGGAATTCCAACACATTTGGGTAGGTCCACCAGTACACGAGGCGGATTCCTCCTGCTTATTGAGTGTCAATACCATCGTGTTGCAGAACAAAAATGTAAAACGAAATGCAGCAAGATTGTGTGGGTTTTTTTCCAGGGGAGCTCAGCTAAAGTATTTGTCGTTTCAGCCACAAGGCCAACTCCCTCTTCCTCAGGGACCAAAATCAGCTGTGATGAAGCCCTCAGCGAGTGGAAGACAGGGTTTGCAAATTTCGAGTACGTAAAAAAACACAACAGCGGTAGCGTAATCTGCAGTCATGATTGTATCGCGGAGGCCACGGGACTTCAAGCCTTCTGTGTGTCTTTTCAGGGGCCAAGATCCTCCGGCATACTCAGACGCCACCTTGGTATATGCAAACCCAAATTCGGTAGGCCTTGTCAGCCTGCTGAGCGCGAGCCAGCAGACCATTTACTGCGGAACTACAGATACGTGTGGAGATGATACCCTCGTTTGCTACTACAAGCCCTCTGGCATAGAGGAGGAAACGGTTCCTGTGAGGTGAGGTTACAGCGCCTTTTAACTTCCTGTGCCGGGAGTATGTACAAGCGCGAAAACCGGTTTATCCGAGTATCTTCCCAGCGGCACTACACATCTGCACAGCGATCAGCGTTTCGGAAGTCTTTAACTACTAAGGGCCAGAGCAGCGGGACCATGTGAGCCTTGCCTGTTGCCTGCAGCGAAGATCTGTGGCACAAGTTGCAGGAATCCCACAAGGTGAAGCCCGCACTGGCAGCTGACGGTAAGCCAAGATTGCATTATCGATAGCTTGCCCACCGGACGTAGCAGCCAGCCAACCAAGTGGGTTATGCACCTTGCTGCCCAGCAAATGCGCCACCATGCCTTTTCTTTCAGATGCGGGCTCCGCTAGCTGCGTGACAGCAGTCAATGCTGCTCGGGGTGCCGGAGGTCTGGAACTTGCGGGCTTCACAAAAGGCTCTAACTTGGAGGCTGGCGCAAAGAAGCTGTATGGATTGACATGCGAAGCGATAGATACCATGACAGTCGACCCAACGGTGAGTTTTTCCTGGGGCGGCAGCCACTTGCAGCCACCCCCTAAAGGATAACCCATATACGCCCCATCCAGAGGAAGGCAGCGGGTTAATGAACATCCGAGTCAGCTGCGCCCCTCTCCCGGAAGCTACAAAACGTCATCAGGTCGGAGTGCACGATGAGTGGTGCCATTTTATGAACAGGCGGCAGCAGGCCACACTATCATCTACGCCACAAAAGAAGGGGACACTCCTCCAACGGCAGAAGAAGCCGTTGAGCAATGGAAAAAAGGGGCAGCACGGCTCGGGTGAGCTAGCGTACATCAGCGAAAGAGTAATCGGTGTTGCTGGCCCTTTAATTCGACAGCATGCAGAAACTTTGCTCCTACTGTTGCAAGCGAAAACCCACTCCCCTTGCACCGTGGCAAACCACCGAATATTCTTGCGTCCTCCTACTTGCTAATTGCTTGATGCGGAACACTGTCTGCAGCACCGGCGTCCTGCCTGCCTTCACGAAGAAGTCGAAAGCAGCCGACGGCGAAATCTACTATGACAGCGCAGTAGCCGGTTTCGTCTCCATTATGACTGATAATACCCGCGAAACGGCATGCTACAAAGCTACAGGTTGCACTAACGCCGCACTCATCTGCTTACTTAAAGGGCCAACTCTGGAGGAAAACCAAAAGCCCATCACGTGAGCGCTGAGGTTTGCGGTAGAAACTCAACGGCATAAGCACTTCTGTTCAAGCACTTGTAGCGTTTCATGAACTAAATACACTTCTGCTACTTTGGATTACTTGGGCTGGCGTCTTCGCGATGAAGTGGCGTGTATATGTGCATTTTCCCTATTCACCCAGATTTTGCTCCCCAAAGCAACTAATAGTTTGCGTTTGTTCACAAAGTGTGGACAACAACCGCAGTATGGATGATCATGCAAGCCTTCGTGCACTATAATCATTCAACGTTTGTGCTTGCAGCGACGAAACATGGAAAAAGGTCTTGGATGTCTACGGAGAAAAGATGGATTTCAAAGAACGTGGTAAGTTGCCACAGCACGCACATTACGCTTCACAGACGTCCTCGGGACGATGTCAATTGCTGCCTGTGCCACTCAGCGAAATGGAAATCAGCTGATTAACGCTCTACGTAGTCAAGTGGGTGCTGAAAAGAGGCAACTGTGCTTTCTGATACTGCCAATTGTGCCTTAACAGAGGAGGGAGAAAGCTGCCTCACGGAGATAAATGATTTCCGCGCCCAAGATGGCCTCGCTCTGCCACCGTTCGCTGCCGCGACGGACTTACATGGTGCGAAACCGAAGGCTTCCGAATTGATTGGGAAAGGCTTGACGTGCGAGGCCCTCAAGTCTGGGAATGCCCCCATCTTGGTGCGCATCATGACCATCTTTCTTTGAATTTTAAAGCCACAGCGGTGTTCTAGGGATCAGCAATGCCACTTGCCGCGCGTGTTTCCCGTTAGAGTTAACTATTCTACAGGTAGCAAAGTAAGAATAGTTCCACTGAACCTCAAGTGTGCAGGCAATGCCAATTTTTTGTCTTCAGTTTACCGACCAAGAAATAAGCCTGATGTACTACATGGGTGAAACTGCCACTTGCTCTTTAGCCGTCAGAGAATGGAAAAATGGCATTGACTTGTTCAGGTGAGTCCTTTGCAACTGAAGAACCCCTCAAGTATCAGGTGTACACTTCTACTGTTTGCACGTGCTAGAATTGTCCGGCTGACCCCTCCCTTGGAGTATGGCTGTGTTCCTTATCAGCGACTTCACCATCCCTCCAAAGTACACTTCAACCGAAGAAGTTTACAAGAAGGGAGCAGCAACAAACTTTATCTCCCTCGTCAGCGAAGGAACTGATACCAAAATAAAATGCTACACCGTGACAGGCTGCAGCGAACCAGGATTGCTTTGCCTGCTGCAACCTCCTGTCTTCAAGGAGAACGAAGCACCCATCAGGTGAGAGCTGAAACCTTCCTTCCTATTAGTAGATATGCGCAGTTAGTTGTTCACTATATGCAATTTGTATGCTCTCATGCTCTCCGGCAAGGCTATAGGCCACCGACAATTTTAGGCTCAAGCTACTACGCTATGCATAGAAAAATTACGTGCGGGCTTCGCCGACAGTTTTCTGTTGTGCTTGTTTTCAGCGAGGAAACCTGGAAAAAGGTTACAGACACCGTCACTAGTGGAGCTGCCTCTGCCTCTGCTTATGGAGCCCTCCTGAGCAGCGTTTTCGTTGCTGTCGGTCTTTTCGCGCTCAGCTTCTAAGCGCACACAGCTCTCCTGCAGCACTTGAGTGGCAGTGCAATGCTTCTCTGCCACTCTATCCCACATCGCAGTAATTCAGGCAGCGCATTAATTCCATCAAACTCTTTTCATTGAGAAGAAGCGCTTAATACTCTGCACAAACTGGGTTATGGATTACCCACATACTTCCTCTTGGGCAGTATGCATCGAATCAACACAGATCCACAGATAGATTCGACGTCTTGAAGTCTACATTTTTTCCACTTCTTGTACGTCATACTCACGTAGGGTGTCGTTCTACACGAGAACGAGGGAAGGTTTTATCAGTTCCCCATATTAACTTTCCCAGAGGTTCGCATCAGGAACCGCCAGGATACCCGTTCACCAACTGAAAAGATACAGGGGTTGCCGGGACCTGGGGAGTGCAAAGTTGAGTGGCAGAAAGTAGCACAATTGACTATTTGAGAGCGAACATGCTCTCTGCGATGAAGGCAAAACATCGATCTTCCATCGCGTTGCTTGCGCACCTTTTCCCTTAAATTATGGTGCTTCAACACTCAGTAATTCATTCAAGTAGTCATTACAGTAACTCTTGGATTCGCACTTGCCTCGTGATATGATCTGCTGATCTCACTCGAGCACTATTAGGGGGTGGTTTCAACATTTATTAGATTTTTGCAGGGAGGTGACACCATCAGCTGCTGCTGCCTTAAACTTGTTCACAACACTACTGTCTCTAGATTTACCCCTTGGAGCATGATACTGAGTCTTTCGCAAAGCTAGCGATCAGATGAATAATCTCCCTCGCAACTTGTTTGGAGCTGGTTGAGCAAAGGTCTTACGAATGCCTTTCAATATTGCAAATTCAGCGTAGGTTAGCTTGAGGTTATGGCATGTGGATGAAGTGGAAGGCAAAACGTGAGGATCCCTAATTGTACCTTCTTAATTCGAAACATTTCACTTCCTTTTTCGATATGTTTCCTTGAAATACCGTTCACATTACGAAGGGATATGAAGGTTTCTAATTCGAAACCTTCAAATTCTTTTTCGATATGCTTCCTTGAAATATCAGTCACATTACGAAGAAAAGCTGCAGATCCACAGCTAATATTACCTGTAACTCCAACCGCTGGAGCCACTACTTTAGATATGTTTTGTTGAAATGTAAGTAGCATTTCAACAAAACACTTCGAAAAAAACTCTGAAGGGTTTCGAATTTGAAATTGGCATCGGAAATCCTTCATCCACTAATCTCTGATACAAAAACGCAAAACTTTTGTTATCTTCAGAACTCTTCATCTATTTCTCCTATATAACAGTGGAACCTATGTCGTTCTCCATGTGTACTTGGAGCAACAATCTGCCCAGCCACCCACTTAGCTTTTAAGAGCGGCTGTTACTGCAGGCTCTACTCTCAATGGGTATTCTGAATGTGCGTTAGCTATGGAAAAACAAACATTTGCATGAAATTGTTATCCGCCCAACAGCTAGCCTGGGGTTTGTATGAGGGAAGCAACATGAAATGATACAGTGGAAACCAGCTGCAACCACCATAACTTCAATACAAATCAACTTAAGCAGCCATTCCTGCTTGAGTTTCTGTAAAATAAGGTCGCTGTAGCACAGTTGCTGTACCTGATGATGCAGTATAAAGCACTTGCTAGCCTCGCTACTCTCAGCAACAATTCTATTTTCGTTTGCCACTGTACGTAGAAAGCGAGGGAAGGTTAGCTGCTTTCAGGGGCCCCCCATTTTAATCATATAATTATGCTGATGCTTGCTGCGATCTTCATATCTAAGACCGAAGACAGTAAATTCATATTTCGTCAACTAGAGGCACACCAGGCTCCATTGAGAAGGGAAACAATTTTAAAATAAGAGGAGGTATTGACTCGTATTTATAATTAAAGTTTCAGTGTATATTCATGCAATACAAACAACGCACTGCAACAAACATTCACACCTCTCCACTAACAGCGAACCAATCGAGACAACGCTGGCAACAGCAGCAGCAGCAGTACTAGCAGCAGAAGCAGCAACAGCAGAAGCAACAGCAGGTGCTAGAGACCTCGCATATCGTAATATTCCTTTACATCTCCTTTGAATAACCAGTAAATGGAGAAGAGCAGCAGAAACTTGAAGAGAGAAAATCACTGGGGAGCGATCCGGGGACCCACAAGCAGGCAAGGCTGCGTTCTTTGCTTTGAATAGAGGCACTGACATCAATTCTAAGATATTTAAACGTTAAATAAACTATTGATAAACCATAAAAATAAAGGTGGGGCCCTTCGCTGCTGCGGAAACCCTCAGAGTGCTGAGCCGACAGAGTCAGAGCAGCAGCAGCAGCAGCAGCAGCAGCGGCAGCAGATCAGCGGCTGCAGCAATGGTTAACCAGCAGCCGCATGCACAAGGCAGCTGCTGCTCTCCTTTGGTCTCTTTCCTGTTACTTAGATTGAAGTAATACTTTTCATGGTTAAAAGACACTGCATCAGAGCAATACTGGAGGCCCTACCACCGTCCACTCAATAGCTGCAGCAGCCGCAGCAGCAGCAACAGCAGCATTAACTGCAGTGACGGAGCAGCCAGACAGCTTAGCCACAGCGTTCTATGAAGCAATATGGCAATGCAAATACGGTGTACATACACCCGAAGCACTCGGGTGCATCTCTAGCGACATGTTTCAACACCCCAGGCCCTCAGAACCTCTGGTGGTCTGCTGCGGTCTTCTCCGCGCCGCAGCACAGGCAGCAAACTCGCAGCTGGAGCAGCAGCAGCAGCAGCAGCAGCAGCAACGGCAGCAGCAGCGGAATCCCTAGCAAAGCCTGAAGCAACGCATCTTGCAGGCTACAGGGGCTACGACTGGCCGTAGGCCGTAAGGGCAGCAGCAGCTGCGACAGCAGCTGCAACAACAGCAGCAACAAGATTATCAGCCACAGCAGCAGCAGCAAGCGCTGCAGCAGCACAACAGCAGAACGACAGGGGCTAAAGGAGACGATAAAATGTCTGATGAGCTCCTGCCTCACGAGGACACTGCTGCTGCTGCTGCTGCTGCAGTTCGCAGCAGCCCTTGGGCGCCAAACAGCATAGCTGCCGGTTCGCTGCACCAGCGGCAACAGCAGCAGCAGCGGCAGCAGCAGCAGTTGCTGTTGCAACGTCGGCAGCAGCTTCCGTGGGCGGTGCGCGCCCTCCGTTGTTGGTATGAGCTACCGATTTGCTGCTGCTGCTGCAGTCGTAGGGACGTGCAGCAGCAGCAGCAGCAGGAGGAAGAGGGGATGCTGGGGTGTACATACAGCAGGCTACGGGCTGCAGCAGAGAGGCTGTTTTTGCTGCTGGTCTGCTGCAGCTTTCTTGCAGCGGCACTCTTTGCTGCTTGCTGGGAGGGGGAGTATGCGTCTGTACAGCGCTATGTCTTCGTAGAGACCGATATGGTTTTAAGTATGGGTGCTGGCTTGTGGCTGCTGCTGCTGCTGCTGCTGGCTGTGCATGCGCTGCTGCTGCTCTATGTCGGCTCGCATCTGCAGCAGCAAGGAATCAAACCTCGCCTAGGAGCACTCCACTGTTTGCTGCTGGGGGCGGCCTTTGCTGCTGCTGCTGCTGCTGCAGTATCTGTCGCTCAGGTGTCTCCGCAGCACTTCTTCGCAGTTCGTCTGTGGCTGCAGCTGCACCTGCCGCTGCTGCATGCTGCTGCTGTGCCGGTTGCTTCTGGGGCCTTCTGCTACATCCTTAAAGAAGCAGCAGCTTCCATTCCCCCTGCTGCTGCTGCTGCTGCTGCTGCAGAAGAAGGTGAATCTACTGCTGCCCATGGGGTCCCTCTGCTGTTATGTGAGGCAACGCCGGGCCCCGATAGAAACAGTAGCAGCAGCAGCAGCAGCAGCAGCAGCGGCAGCAGCAGCAGCACGCCGCCTGCAACCACAGGAGACCGGTTGCTGCTGCCTACCTATTCTTTCTCTTCACAACGGCTGCATGCCCCTGCAGCAATTGGCAGCGTTATTAGCTTTCCCAGCAGCAGCAGCAGCAGCACCAACGGCAATAGCAGCAACGGCAACAGCAGCAGCAGCAGCAGCAGGTACTACAGGCCAACAAATCGCAGCACCTTTACCTGTATCCGCCTGTGGGGTGCTGCTGCGCTTGCTGCTGCTCTCTGGCTGCTGCTGCTGCTGTCTCCTTTTATTGGCAGCGGAGGCTTCGGCTCGCCTTGCATCTTCAGACAGCCGCCGCTGCAGGGAGGAGGCCTCGCAGCACTCTACAACAACAACAGCAACAGCAGCAGCAGCAGCAGCAACCACCGCTGCCCCAGCAGCAGCAGCAGCAGCAGCAGCAGCAGCAGCGAGACAGGCAGCAACATGCAGCGTGAGCGGCCCTACAATGCTCTCCCAGCTGGTGTGGAGGCAACAACTGACAGCAGCAACAGCAACAGCAGCAGCAGCAACAGCAGCACGAACAGCAGCAACTTGACCAGCAGCAGCATTATCATTACTAGCAGAAGGCTGAGTGAAGCAACAGCGAGAGCTTCCTCAGCAGTTGGTGCTGCTGCAGCAGGCGAAGCAGCTGCGCAAAACGCTGCTGCTGCTGCGGCTTCACAAACTACTGAGACAGCAACGCCAGCAATTGCTGCAGCAGCACCAGCAGCTGCTGCAGCAGCACCTGCTTCTGCTGTGAAGCCAAGCTCAGCAGCAGCAGCAGCAGAACCCACTCCTTCAAGTGAGCAGCAAAGGAAGCCAAGGGCAGCTGCAACGGTTGCGGCAGCAGATATGCCTGCAGCCGCAGCCAACCCACCAAATGATACAGCAGCAGCAACAGCAGCAGCACCAGCAGCAGCTGCACCAGCAGCAGCAGTAGCAGCAGCAGAGAGTGGCAGCAGCAACGAGTCTTGGCTGCCGCCTCGGCCGATGTTGATGGGTCAAAGAGGACTTCCGCTGCTGCGCCCTGAAAACACAATGTAAAAAATGTGCAGGCTACTCAGGGTGCTGCTGCTGTTGCTGCTGCTGTTGCTGCTGCTGTTGCTGCTGCTGTTGCGGTTGCTGTTGCTGTTGCTGTTGCTGCTGCTGTTGCTGCCGGTGCGGTTGCTTCTGTTCTTGCCGCCTCCATTGTTGCTGTTGCTGGTGTTGCTGCTGCTGCTGTTGCTGTTGTTGCTGCTGCTGTTGTTAGCATTGTTGCTGCTGCTGCTGTTGTTGCTGCTGCTGTTGCTGCAGCACATGCTGCTGTCTATGCCAGCCCTGCTTTGTCTTGCGGTCTCAGCGAGTCATTTCGTGCTGCCCGTGCTGCAGGGGCCTCTGCGTTTGCTACTGATGTTCATATTGCTGCTAGCCACACGCTGTTCTTGTTTGTGAGCTGCTGCTGCTGCTGCTGCTGGTGCTTTTGCAGCTGCTGTTGCAGCTATTGTTGCTGCTGCACTTGTTGCTGCTGCACTTGTTGCTGCTTTTCAAAGGGGTGTCACACCTATGCACCTGCTTGCTTACCTGCTTATGCTGCTGTGGCTGTTGCTGCTACTGCTGCTGCTGCTGTTGTTGTTGTTGTTGCTGCTGCTGCTGCTGCAGAGAGACAGCACGTTCGCTCGAATGACGGACGCCTCCCGCATTTTTCCTGCTGCGGCCTTCGCCCCAGTTGAGTTATTTGCTTGGATTGATATTGCTGCACTAAACCCGGGGGCTTGGTGGATCGAGGTGACCCTGCTGCTGCTGCTGCTGCTGCTGCTGCTGCAGTGTTTGCTGCTGCTGCTCCTGTTGAGGCTGCAGAAGCCTCTTGTCCCCGGTTTGCACCACAGCTGCTGGAGAACGCTTGGGAAGACGAAATACGCTGCTGCTGCTGCTGCTGTTGCTGCTGCTACTGAAGCTACATCGCTACTGCTGCTCCTGCTGCTGCTCCTGCTGCTGCTGCTGTTACTGCTGCAGCGGGATATATACGGGACGGTCTCCAGCATCGACGTGAAGACCCGCGAAACGATTGCAGAACAGCGTACGCCTAGTGCCTAGCAGCAGCAGCAGTAGCAGCAGCAGCAGCAGCAGAGTTAGCTTCAGCAGGAAGAAGAGCGTCTCAGTCGCCCCCAGCAGCTTCCACAGGAGCAGCAGCAGTGCCAGCTGTAGCAGCAGCAGCATCAGCAGCAGCAGCAGTGGCAGAGAAGTCGCAATACCACTCCACATCAGCGGCATCTGCAGCAGCAGCCGCAGCCGCAGCAGGAGCAGCAGCAGCAACATGAGGATCAGAAGCAGCAGCTATTGTGTTTCCTGTGATGTTGCTGCAGGTATTGCTTTGCTGCAAGATTTGCTGTCTCTTGCTGTGTGCTGGCAGTCTCCTATTATGGTGTCTCTAAACTGTCCCTCCTGCAGCCTCAACGCCTTTGACTGCGGAGACAGCTGCCCGCGGCTGCTGTTTGATCTCTTTAAAGCAGCACAAGCAAACAATCTCCTCTGGTGGACAGGAGACATGAGGTGACTCCCGCTGCTTCTGCTGCTGCTGCTGCTGCTGCTGCTGCTGCGAGAGTCGGTGGGGTGCTGCTTTTCGCGTTGAAGCTGCCGGAACCGCTTGCAGGAGGAGGAGCAGCAGTAACAGCAACACCAGCAGCTGCAGCAGCAGCAGCAGCAGGTGCAGCAGCAGCAGCAGCTGTAGCAGCAAGTGCTGAAGGCCATTGCCTGCATGCAGCTCGAAGCTGTTGTTGCTGTTGTTTTGCTGCAGAGATGAAGTGCAGCGTTTGCTGCCAGGCGCCAAGCTGGTGACAGCAATCGATCCCACATTTGAAGACGATCCCACACACTGTAATGCATCGGGTTGTTTGCTGCTGCTGCTGCTGCTGCTGCTGCTGCTGCTGCTGCTGCAAGCTCTCGGGATGCTCCTCGTGGTGGTGCTGTTGCTGTTGTTATTGCTGCTGCTGATCATGCTGCTGCTGATGATGGTGCTTCTGCGGAGCAGCAGACGCACAACGCCTTGCCGCTGTTGCTGCTGCTGCTGCTCTTAATGCGGCTGTGGTTGTTGCTGCTGCTGTTGCTGCTGCTGCAGTAACCGAAATAGTCAGCGCTCCGTGGACAGATTTAGAAGCCACACGCGTGCGGCGTCTAGCAGAGAAGGGTAAGCAGCAGCAGCAGCAGCAACAGCAGCAGCAAAAGCAGTAGCAGCAGTATTGGCTGCTGCTGCCGCTACAAGAGGCCTCAAACTGCTTCTAGCTGCTGAGCAGCAATAGCAGCAGCAACAGGACTTTCAGCATTTGCGTCTGTCTTCTGGAGTGCTGCCGCCCCTCCCCCATCACCCCTGCTGCTGCTGCTGCTGTTGCTGTTGCTGCTGCTGCTGCTGCAGGGTACCACGTGCACTGTTCTGCTGCTGCTTCGCGTTGGCAGTTTTCTTATTTGTGGTGCAGCGGCGTTCATTCAGCAGCAAGTGAAGACGTGCAGAGTCTGGCGGAGACAGTGTCTCCTTTATATGCTTTAACCTGGAGACAGTATATCGGTGAAGAGACACCTGCTGTGTTCTGCTGGTGCTGCTGCTAATGCTGCTGCTTCTGCTAATACTGATGCTGCTAATGCTGCTGCTACTCCTAATGCTGCTGCTGCTGCTGCTAATGATAATGCTGCTGCTAATGCATCTGCTACTGCTAACGCTGCTGTTGCTGCTCCGAACTGCTGCTCGGGATGCTACTAATGCTGGGGCTTGTATTGCTGCTGCTACTGTTTTTGCTGCTGCTGCTGCAGCTGCTGTTGCTGGTGCTGCCGTTGCTGTTGCTACTGCTACTGCTGCTGATAATGCTGCTGCTGCTACTGTTCTTAGTACTGCAAATACACCATCTTTCACTCGAATTCTGCTGGTGCTGCTGCTGCTGCTGATCCACCTATTGCTACTCGTGCTAGTGCGGATGCGGTTGCTGCTGCTGCTGCTGCTGCTGTTGTTGCTGTTGCTGCAGTTCTCGTTGCTGCTCTTGATGCCGTTGCAGTGGTTTGTGTGTTGGGGTTTAGCGGCTGGCTGCTGTGGAGGCGAAGAACAACCTCATTAATAAACCCTCAGTGATTTGCTGCTGCTGCAGCAAATAGAGCTGCCGCAGCAGCAGCTACTGCTGCAGCAAGTAGTGCTGCAGCAGCAGCAGCTGCTGCTACAACAAATGATGCAGCAGCAGCAGCTGCTGCTGCTGCTGAACCCTAAACCCTAGAACAAATGGTACAGGGGCAGCAGCAGCACCACCTGCTGCTGCTGCAAATAGTACAGCAGCAGCATTTGCTGCTGCTGCAAATAGTAAAGCAGCAGCAGCAACACCTGCTGCTGCTACAATACTACAACATCAGCAGCAGCTCCACCTGCCCCTGCAGCAAATAGTACAGCAGCAGTAGCAGCACCACCAGCTGCTGCAACAAATACTACAGCAGCAGCAGCACCTGCCACTGCAACAACTCCCTGCCTCTATGCAGGTGCATGCAGTTGGGGCAGAGCGGTCCCCACACCTCCCTGAGGTTTCTAGAGTTCTTCGTATCACCAAGTGAGGCCCTGCTGTACATGCAGGACTTAGCAGCAGAACCAGCAGTAACAGCAGCAGCACAACAGCAGCAGTAGCAACAGCAGCAGCGGTAGCAGCAGCAGGTTGTTAGGAGTTGCTGTTCACTATGAATAATAGGCCTTTGGGGCTGTTTAGGAGGGCTGTCTACTGCACTCTTTTAAGGTGTATAGGGATATCTGAGGTGTATAGGCAGAGATGAGGTGCATAGGCAGAGCTGAGGTGTATAGGGAGGGGTAGTTGGATGAATGGCGACGTTATTTTCGTCTTCATTTGTCTTTTTATTGACTTCCTCATTAAAAAGAAACTCCACAAGAAGTAATTGAGCGTAGGGCGCCCTTGAGGGTTTAGGGTTTAGGGTTTAGGGTTTACAGTCTCAGGGGGGTTGGTTGGAGTGTACGCTGATATTTTACTGATTAGAGTTCAGGGTTAGAAATTGTTTAAAATTAAGGCGAATATGTTAGATATTAGGGTTTAGGGTTTAGGGTTTAGGGTTTAGGGTTTAGGGTTTTGCCATGCAACGGAGAGCCCCCCGAGACGCAAACAAGTCGCTGAGTGACTGCGCCTAGGGTTTAGGGTTTAGGGTTTAGGATTTAGGGTTTCAAGCACTTGGAGAGGAAGTATGATACAAAATTAAAAGGCAAAACCCCTGTTTTGCTGCTGCTCCTGCTGCTGCTGCAGCTGCTGCAGTAGGGCCCCCCCGCCAAGAGTGTGTAACAGCAGCAGCAGCAGCAGCAGCAGCGACAGCAGCAGCTGCAGCAGCAGCGAGAGAGACAGCTAGCAGCTAGTTAACTATGTTTGTTAGCAGGATTACTCCCCAAAGCTCAACGGTTGGGGTTTAGGGTTTAGGGTTTAGGGTTTAGGGTTTGGCTTACTGTCCCCTCGAAGCCACCCCGATCCCAGCCCTCAGCTGCAGCAGCAGCAGCAGCAGCAGCAGCAGCAGCATGTTGTCTTCTTCTTGAAGTGCCAATAGCTACACACATCTTTGCTGCAGTTATCTGTGCAGCAGCAGCAACAGAGGCGGCAGCAGCAGAGACAGCAGCAGCAAAGACAGCAGCAACGAAGACAGCGAAAACAGAAGCCGCAGCAGCAGGGACAGCAGCAGCAGAGACAGCAGCAGCAGAGACAGCAGCAACAAAAACAGCAACAAAGGAGACAGCAGCAGCAGAGGCAGCAGCAAAAGGGACAGCCGCGAAGGAGCCAGCAACAAAGGAGACAGCAGCAGCAGAGACAGCAGCAACAGTAGCAGCAGCAGCAAAGACAGCAGCAACAAACAGCTTAACAAGCAGCAGCAAACCCTCCTTCTAGGGCAAAAGACACAGAGAAGGCGTCTTAGTTGCTGCAGCACAAGCGGCAGCAGCAACAGCAGCAGCAACAGCAGCAGCAGCAGCAGCAATGATGCGAAGAACTCCCTGCTCCATGCTGCCGGCTGCTTTGCTGCTGCTGCTGCTGCTGCTGCCAGACCTATCCACGGCCAAGTCGCTGGGGCGAAGTGTCTGGGTAATGCAGTCTCTACCTGCTGCTGCTGCTGCTACTGTTCCTGCTGCTGCTGCTGCTGCTTCAGACAGCCCATCTCTAGCAATTGTTTATCAGCAGCCAAAAGGCTCTCCGGGTGTATGTTCACCTCGGGGTCTGCCGATGTTCTCACCTGTTACTGTTGCTGCTGCTGTTGCTGCTGCTGCTGCTGCTGCTGCTGCTGCAGGTTGCATCAGGTCCTGTAAGCATTGGAGGTGATAAGGGACTGCAGTCTGTCTCTCTTGGCACAACAGTATGCTGCTGCTGCTGCTGCTACTGCTGCTTCTACTGCTGCTGCTACTGCTGCTTCTACTGCTGCGGCTGCTACTACTGCGTCTACTGCTGCTGCTACTGCTCCTTCTACTGCTGCTGCTGCTGGTGCCTCCTTAGAGTATGGTGGTGGTGATGCTGCTGCTGCTGCTATACAACCGGTTGCTGCTGCTGGTGCTGCTGCCAGTGCTGCTGCTGCGGATGTTGCTGCTGTTGAGGTGTCTGTACACCTGCAGGTGCCGCTAAATCTTCCGCTGGGCCTCTCCGCCTTTGCTCGGCTTAGCGCTGAGCTGCCAGTGGGCCCTCAGCAGCAGCAGCAGCAGCAGCAACAGCAGCAGCAGCAGCAGCAGCAGCAGCAGAAGCCGAGTCACAAAGAACAGGCTGCAGCGCAGCACAAAGAAGGGGGGAAGCAGCTGCTTCCGTTTCTAGGACGCCGAAAGGAGGATTTTCTGCTGCTGCAGCAGCAACTGCAGCAGCAACTGCAGCAGCTGCAGCAGCGGCTGCAGCATGACGTGCTTGGATATGAATTACTTTTGGGTGTACAGACAGCCCATCCACTTAAACAAGACGGCACCCTAAGGTTTCTAGGAAGCTTCAAGAAGGATAAATCGCAGTATACCCTCTCAGGTAATCTGCTGCTGTTGCTGCTGCTGCTGCTGCTGCTGTTGCTGTTACTTGTGGCGCTGCTGCGTACTGCTGTTGCTGCTTTCCCCAACGGTAGTGTTGGTGCTGTTGTTGTTGTTGTTGTTGCTGCTGCTGCTGCTGTTGATCGTAGTGTAAGTGTTAATGCTGCCACTCCGCCTCACAGGTTTGCTGCTGCTGCTGCTGCTGCATTTCGTGCTGCTGCTGCAGTTTGTACTGCTGCTGTTGCAGTTGCCGCACTTCCATGATAAGTGCAGCAGCATCTGCTGCTGTTTTTGCTGCCGCTGCTGTTATTATTATTCAGTGTACTTTGTTCGCTCTAAATATGCTGCTGCTTCTGTTCCTGCTGCTGTTGCTGCTGCTGCTGCTGTTGGGGTGTATCCGCAGCTTGCCGCGGCAACAGCGAGTTTTCTGTGAGTGCATGCGGATGGAAGTTGTCGGGGGTTTCTTCGCAAACATCATTTGATTTAAATACAAACAAAGTAATCCTACGCACAGCACATGACTTCGCTAAAGGTATGCTGCTGCTGCTGCTGCAGCAGCTGCTGCTGCAGATGCTGCTAGCTGCTAATGCAGATGCTGCTACAGATGCGGCAGCAGCTGATGCTACGGCTGTTGATGATGCTGCAGCTGCTGCTACAGCTGCTGCTGCAGATGGTGCTGCGTCAGCTGATGCTACAGCTGCTGCTGCAGTTGCTGCTGCAATTGCTGCTGCAGCTTGTGCTGTAGCTGTTGTTGCTGCTGCACCAGCTGCTCCTGTTGTTACTGCTGCAGCTGCTGCTCTTGCTGCTGCTTTTGCTGCTATTGCTGCTGGAGCTGCTGCCTCTCCTGTTGCTGCAGCAGCTGCTGGTGCAGGGGCTGAGGCAGGAGCACAAATAGCCAGAGCAGCATGCGCAGCAGCAAGCTGCTGCGTCTGCCTCTGCTGCTGCTGCTGCTGGTGCTGATGGTGTTGCTGCAGCATGTGATTGCTACTGGTGTTCCTGCTGCTGCGTATTGCTGCTGCTGCAGGGGAGGCGTCTGTGCGTGTTGCTGCTGCTGGATTGAGACCAGCAGCAAACCCTCTTCTGTCTCCTTTTTTAATTGGTGTAGAGGGGACAGTTGTGGGGCCCTTGAGGCTGCCTACTTGCTGCAGAAGAATTCAAGGTACGCAAGCAGCAGCAGCAACAGCAGCAACAGCAGCAGCAGCAGCAGCGGATCCTGCTGCAGCAGCAGCAGCAACCAGTGCTTCTGTGGCTACTGGTGCTGGCGCAGCAGCAGCAGCAGCAGAAACAGCAGGGAAGAGGGAAACTTCACTAGGCAGCAACGATAGCAGCAACAGCAGCAGCGACAGCAGCGACAGCAGCAGCAGCAACAGCAGCAACAGCAGCAACCCCGATGCTTCTTTAGGTGTCTCCTTTGGGTTTGGAGACAGGAGACAGTTCATCATACAGCCCAAATTCCGCTTCAGAGACAAGTCAGCAAAACACACAAATAAAAAGCAATATATATATATGTATATATAATATTGTATATACATATATATATTTTATATATATATTATATATATAATATATATATGTACATAGAGTGTTTGTTTATCTGCAGGTTTATACACTGCACGCCAGACATCAGTCTGTGTCTTTTGTGTATTTGTTTGTTTGTTTGTTTGTTTATTTGTTTTGTTTATTTGTTTGTTTGTCTATTTGTTTGTCTATTTGTTTTGTTTGTTTCCTTGTTTATTCGTTCATTTATATATTTATCTATATATATTTATATTTATTTATATATTTATTTATATATTTATATATTTATATATTTATATATTTATTTATTTATTTGTTTGTTTGTTTGATTTGTTTGCAGATGTTTTTCAGTGGATATGTCTTACATAAGCGAAAATAAGAAGTGCATGTCTCTACGCTTTACTCCTTTTAGAGCTCTTTCTTTTAACTACGCAGACACTGCAGCAGATGGAGGGTATTGGGTATTTGCTGCTGACTTCCCCCTGCAGCTGCAGCAGCAGCAGCAGCAGCAGCAGCAGCAGCAGGCCCTAGCTGCTGCTGCACCTGCACGGT
>NW_013549531.1:0-7500 GCF_000499425.1 Eimeria acervulina | reverse complement strand
TGCTGCTGTTCCTGCTGCTGCTGCTGCTGCTGTTGCTGCTGGTGTTGCTGCAGCAGCCAGCGCCGCTGCAGCAGCAGCAGCCTAGAAGAAGGAAACGAAGGGAGAGGAAGCGGCAGCTGCTCCTGCTGCAGCAACCCCACAGGAAGCAGCAGCGGATCAAGAAGAAGGCTTTGCTTCGGTAATCCATCAAACAGCAACTCATCTACGCCTTCAGGAACTGCTGCTGCTGCTGCTGCTGCTGCTGCTGCTGCCTCCGCTGCTGCTGCTGCTGCTGCCGCTGCTGCTGCGGAGGTGGATGCCCCTGCTGCTGATGCTGCTGCAGATGGAGATTCTGCTGCTGCAGATGGAGATTCTGCTGCTGCAGATGGAGATTCTGCTGCTGCGTCCTCAGCCGGAGACTCTGCTGCTGCTGCTGCTGCTGCTGCTGCTTCGGTGGGGGAAGGAGGAGTGGTTTTGTCTTCGCTTCCAGAAGCAGTAGCAGCAGCAGCAGCTGCTGCTGCTGCTGCTTCTGCTGCTGCTGTCTTACGCGCTAGATCGGCCAGCTGTACACCGCGAGTGGTGAAGAGATGCTCAACCTCTCTCCAGGTTTGCAGCGGCAGCTGCTGCAGTTTGCATTGCTGCTGCTGCTGCTGCTGTTGTTGCTGCTGCTGCTGTTCATGCCTCTCCAATTCCTGCTGCAGCCGCAATAAATGCTGCCGAGCTGCAGATCCTCTTTCAAAGTGCTGCTGCTGTTGCTGCTGCTGCTCCCCTATCAACTCCATAGGCTCATCCTGTGCATGCTGCTGGCATTGCTGCTGCTGCTGTTGCTGTTGCTGCTGCTGCTGCTGCAGCATCAGGGACATTAACTGCCCTTCGTTGTGAACCTGCATCCGCTGTTGCTGCTGCAGCAGCGGCTGCTGCTGTTCCTGCTGTTGCTGTTGCGCTAGCAGGGCGGCAGCTGGCTCAGCGGCCTCTGCTGCTGTTGCTGCAGCAGCAGCAGCAAGAGCAGCTGTTGCTGCTGAACCTTCAGGCATCTCATAAGAACCTGCAGCCGCCCCAGCTGTGTTTATTCTGGCAGAAGGTCGCCATTCTGCTGCAGCAGCAACCGGTGCTGCAGCAGCAGCAGCGACGGCAGCAGCAGCAGCAACAGTAGGAAGTTCAAGACAAATGCAGAAGCAAATCGCAAAAATTTATAATTAAAGACAATAGTTCGGGGCCTAAAGTTTTTGCATGCAGCTGCAGCTACAGCTGCATGCAGCAGCAGCAGCAGTAGCAGCAGCAGCATGAGCAGCAGCAGCTGCAGCAGCGGCTGCTGCTGTGGGGCTGCGGAGCAGCAGCCGCGGGGTCTTCATAGGAGCATCAGCAACAGCAACAGCAGCAGCAGCAATTCTACAGTGGAGTTTATTTTTCCTTCGGCTGAATTTGGGCGAAGAAATCTTTGTGAGTTTGTTTGCAGCAGCAGGAGCAGCAGCAGCAGCAGCAGGAGCAGCAGCAACAGCAGGATAAGGGTATAAATAGGTCTGCATGATGGTGGGGTGTGTGAATAAGTTTGTGTATATATCCCTGCTGCTAATCCTTTGATTAAAAAGACTAATATAGAAGAATTCAATTAATTTTTTCGGGTGTATCTGCAGATACCGCTGCCCCACGAGCTGCCTATACACCCGAGAAGATGGCGCGAAAACAAAAGCAAGGGGCCGACGGAATTAACTCTCGTCTTCAGCTTGTGATGAAGAGCGGAAAAGTTTGTCTTGGGGTTAAAACCGCTGTGCACTCACTCAGAACCGGCAAGGGTAATACATTTGCTGCTGCTGCTGCTGCTGCTGCTGCTGCTGCTGCTTCTGTGGCTGCTGCTGTGGCTGTTGATGTAGCTGCTGTGGCTATTGATGTGGCTGCTGCTGCTGCTGCTGGTATTTTTAGTGATGCTTGCGGTGCCCGTGCTGCAGCAGTAGCTGCTGAGGCTGGTTTGCTGCATCAGCTGCTGTTGCTGCTGCTGTTGTTGCTGCTCTCTGGGCAAGGCGAAGCTCGTAGCAACAAGAACAGTAGCAGCAGCAGCATCAGCTGCTGCTGCTGCTGCTGTTGAAAACGCTTCTTAGTATTGCCTATAGAGAGGCCTGTCTATTGCTGACGCTTAGCAGCAGCAGCAGCAGCAGCGTGTATGAGTCTGCAATTGTTTTATTTCTTTAGGCTGGTGTTGTTTATTCACGTTTGTTGTTTTATCTGCATTTGTTTGTCTTCTTCTATTTCCCCCCCTTCTTCATTTGCTGCTTGTTCTTTGTCTTTGCTGCTGTTGCTGCTGGTATTGCTGCTGCTGCTGCTGCTGCTGCTGCTGCTGCTGCTGCTTGTGTTTTGTTTCTGTTTGCGTGTTGCTGCACTATATAATTTGCTGCTCTATTTTTATTGTTTATCTTTTATTATATTTTTGCTGCAGTTTATTATATTTCTTTATTCCTTGCATGTCTCTTTATGCTTCTTTATATTTTATTTATTTATATATATTTATATATATTTATATTTATTTATTTATTTTTGCTACAGCAAAGCTAATTATCATCAGCAACAACTGCCCTGCACTTCGCAAGTCCGAAGTTGAGTATTATGCAATGCTAGCAAAATGCGGTGTACATCATTACCCTGGAGGTGAGGGTTAAGGGTTTAGGGTTTAGGGTTTAGGGTTTGTAGGCCTTTAGGGTTTATGGCGTTTAGGGTTTAGGGTTTAGGGTTTGTAGACCTTAGGGTTTAGGGCGTGTAGGCAGTTTCAGTTGTTTCTAGGGTTTAGGGTTTGTATTGTTTCTAGGGTTTAGGGTTCTTAGGGTTTAGGGTGTTTAGGGTTTAGGGTTTCTAGGGTTTAGGGTTTCTAGGGTTTAGGGTTTCTAGGGTTTAGGGTTTTTGGTGTTTACTTTCTGTAAGAAATGTCTACAACGCCTCTGCCCTCATGCTTGCAATTCCGCTTCTGCTGCTGCTTCTGCTGCTGCTGCTGCTGCTGCTGCTGCTGCTGCTGCTGCAGACAACAATGAGTTGGGTACAGCCTGCGGCAAGCTATTTCGAGTTAGTTGTTTAGCTGTCACAGACCCTGGAGACAGCGATATTATTCGCTCAGTTGAGTAAACCTGCAGCTGCTGCAGCAGCTGCTGCTGCAGTTGCTGTTGCTGCACTTGCTGCTGCTACTGCTGCTGTAGCAGCAGCAGCGGGAGCGGCAGCGGGAGCTGCTGTTGCTGCTGCATATTCTCCTGCGGTAGATGTGCTGCTGCTGCGGCTGCAACGCGTGCAGCAGCAGCAGCAGCAGCAGCAGCAGCAGCAACAGCAGCAGCAGCAGCAAAGGGGTTTTTCTTCTGTTGGGGCGAACCGTATAAAGCAGTAGAATTGCTGTTTGATGTTTATATTTATAAATGCATTTCTTTGAGCACAAACAAAGACAGATAAACAAAGATAAATAGATATATAAGCAATATAGATAGATAGATATATATTTATAATTATATTGCTTTATATATATATATATATATATAAGGAAGCAAACAAACAGACGAAAAGAGATAGAGGGAGGGTCTGAGTCTGTCTCTGTCTCTTCTTCTCAGTTGTTGTTCTACTAATATAATATATATATATATATGCATATATATATATATACATATATATATATATATATACAAATATATCTATATATGTATGTATATGTATAGACAGACAATACTACATTATCGTTTATCAGCATTTATTATTATTTATTATTATTTACTCTTATTTATATTATTAACAGTTTATTGTGTCTATCATTCTTATTTAATATTTAGTTTTGTTTGTAATTAATATTAGCATTATTTATTTTTATTACTTACTATGTTTTATTATTTATTATGTTTTATTATTATCTACTATTTGTTTCTATTATCAGCAGCTGCTGCTACTGCTGCTCGTTGGCTGCTTCTTCGTGTGGTTAAGCAAATTGCTGCTGCTGCTGCTACTGTTGCTACTGCTGCTGCTGCTGCTCCTGTTGCTGCTGCTGCTGCTGCTGCCTTGGCGATCCTTCGCCTGTCTTTGTTTTTTAATTTAATATTAAAAATAAAATATAAATTAAGGTGAATATATCGGCAGACAAATAAAATACAAAAACACCGGGTCTACTCTACTGACGCCCCAGCAGCAACTGGTGCTGCTGCAGCAGCACCAGTTGCTGCTGCGACAGCAGCAGCTGCAGCAGCAGCTGCAGCAGCTACTACTGCTGCAGCTTCTGCTGCAATGTCTCCTCTAAGGAATTCGCCTGAACTTAAGGAGGCATCACATGAAGCACATACTGCAAGCACCAACAACTGCAGCAGCAGCAGCAGCTGCTGCTGCTTCTGCTGCTGCAGTTGCTACAGCAGCAGCATCAGCAGCTGCTGCTGCAATCGCTGTAACAACTAATGGTAGAGGTTAGATGTGACGATGCCTCTATCACGGAGCAGCAGCAGCAGCAGCAAGAACAACAACAGCAACACAGCGGCAGCAGCAGCTGCAGCAGCAGCTGCAGCAGGAAGTGGCTGCTGCTGCTGAGAGTATTGCTGCTGCCTCTACGCATTGCTTGCTGCTGCCTCCTCTCTAGGTTTTGTTTTGCTTCTAAGAACGCCGCCTCTTATCTTCATTCTTTTTCTCTCTCTTGTCTGCAACAACACCAAAAAGTATATCATTAAAATAAATATTAAATATAAATAAATAAATATATATATATTAAATACAAACAAATAAATAAATATGTATAAATATCAAATATAAACAAATAAATACATAGAGAATGCCTGCAATTTATATTTAAACAAACAAACGAAATATATTTTATGTATAAACAAATAAATAAATACACAAAGAGGAATATGCATGCATATATATATATATGTCTATATATATATATATATATATATTAAGAAAAAGATAAGTTATATTTAATGCTGTAGATATATTTTATTTTTATTTCTATTTGTTTTCTCCCCTAGAAAAAGAAAACAAGGATTTAGGGTTTAGGGTTTAGGGTTTAGGGTTTAGGGTTTAGGGTTTAGGGTTTTGGGGTGTATATGGAGGTACCTTATAGGCTTGGGTGTATGCATCCGGGTTGGAGAAGATTGAAGTGCCGTATTCTTCGTCTTTGTCTGTGTCTCTTTCTTTTTCTTTTAAAGAAATCTTCGCAGGGGCTTCCAACCACCGCACAAACTGTCCCTCACTCCATAACCCTAAACACCAGCAGCAGCAGCAGCAGCAGCAGCAGCAGCAGCAGCAGCAACAGCAGCAGGAGCAGGAGAGCAGCCGGAGGGGGAGCAGGAGGAGGAGTAACAGCAGCAGTAGCAAGAGAGCAGCAGCAGCAGGAGCAGGAAGATTAGTACGAGTAGCAGCAGCAGCAGCAGCAGCAACAACAGGAGAGCAGCAGCAGGAGAAGCAGGAAGAGTAGAGTAGCAGCAGTAGCAGCAGCAACAGTAGCAATAGCAGCAGCAACAGATGCAACATGTGACAATCTTTAGGGTCCAGACCTTCGGGTTTAGGGTTTAGCGTTTACGGTCTAGTGTTTAGGGTTTGCCTAATCTGGTTCTTCCTAGGGTTTAGGGTTTAGGGTTTAGGGTTTGCCTAGTCTGAGTCTTTCGCTGGGCATGATTTGCAGGGTTTAGGGTTTAGGGTTAAAGGTTCAGGGTTTAGGGTTTAGGGTTTAGGGTTTAGGGTTTAGGGTTTAGGGTTTAGGGTTTAGGGTTTGCCTAGTCTGGTTCTTCCGCTGGGCATGATTTCTTGCACTTCTCCTTGGAGTTTGTTTTGTTTGAAAACCCCTTTATATTGTCTGCCGTCTGCGAGGCAGAGAATACCTTTACCCTCTTTAACACCTTGTTTAAATTCGCCTTCATATTTCTTTATAAACCCCGATGACCACACATACACCCCAAACCCCTCCATCAAACCATTATGCCAGCCTCCACTGTACCGACGATTATCCTTCCACACATAAACACCCTCCCCTGCAAACAAAACCCTAAACCCTAAACCCTAAACCCTAAACCCTAAACCCTAAACCCTAAACCCTGGAGAGCATACAGCATACGACAAAACACGAAAAACAAACCCTTTCGAAAGTGCTAATAGTCAGAGGAGCAAAATCCACAGACTTTCAGTGCTTAGGGTTTAGGATTTTAGGGTTTAGGGTTTAGGGTTTAGGGTTTAGGGTTTAGGGTTTAGGGTTTGGGGGACCTTCAAAGTGGTCTTCTTTGAAGTCTCCTTCATAAGATGAGCCATCAGGAAACCGGATTTTTCCTTTACCCTCTTTGTCTCCATTTCTGCAGCAAAATAAATATAAACATAATTAAAACTAAACATAATTTAGGGTTTAGGGTTTTGGGTTTAGGGTTTGTTGGGGTGTATAGTCAGCTCACATAAAGGCGCCTTCATAAACCATCTCAAGCCCGACAAAAAAGTAGAAAAAAAAGTGAAGGAAGAAGTGTTTAGAACGCTAGGATTTAGGGCTTAGGATTTAGGGTTTAGGGTTTAGGGTTTAGGGTTTGTTGGGGTGTATAGGCAGCTCACTTAAAGGCGCCTTCATAGACGGTTCCGTCTGTCCACGTCTCAACGCCCAATCCGTCTTTTATATCTCTTTTGAAAGTGCCAACGTAGCTGCATATACACCCCAAATAACATAAAGCACAAAGGCATTAACAGCCTCCTGCTGGTGTTGCTGCTGCTGTTGCTGCTGCTGCTGTTGTTGCTGCTGGTGTTGCTGCTGGTGTTGCTGCTGCTACTCTTGCAGTAGCAGAAACAGCAGCAGCAGCAGCAACAGCAACACTGTCCCCACTTATAACAATAATACTAACAATACCCCTGATCAAGTCAATAGAAGCGTGTTTCTTTCACGGATTAGGGTTTAGGGTTTAGGGTTTATTGTTGATTGTCTACTGCTTATTGTTTATTGTTTATTGTTTATTCTTTACTGTTTATTGTTTACTGCTCATTTTTTATTGTTTATTGTTTGGAGTTTAGGGTTTACTGTTTAGGGTTTAGGGTTTAGGGTTTAGGGTTTAGGGTTTAGGGTTTAGGGTTTAGGGTTTAGGGTGTATGTTACGTGGCTCCATCAGCGTGTTTGAGTGTGCCCTGTCCCTCGAAATGCCCTTCCTTCCATTGTCCTTCATATTGCATGCCTTTAGCTGTTATTAAAACACCTTTATTATTAAACTGTCCTGAAGCGAACTCCCCTCTGTACTCTGAACCACACGGGAAGGTCAGTACACCCCAACCGTCAGGCAACCAATCCTGCACACACACCCAAACCCTAAACCCTAAACCCTAAACCCTAAACCCTAAACCCTAAGCCCTAAACAATAAACCCTAAACCCTAAACAATAAACAATACACAATAAACAATGCACAATAAACAATAAGCCCTAAACAGTAAAGAATAACGAATACAAAATAAACAATAAACAATAAATAATACACAATAAACAATAGGCTATAAACAATGAACCCTAAACCCTAAACCCTTAACCCTAAACCCTAAACCCTAAACCCTAAACCCTA
>NW_013549532.1:111214-177217 GCF_000499425.1 Eimeria acervulina | reverse complement strand
AGGTCGCATACTAACTGACACGTACACATATACGCGTCAAGCAAATGAGTGTGAACTTTAAAACTATGCGTTCTCGCGGACGCAGCACGCGATTCCAACGCCAGAGAAGCCTTAGCCACAGCGGGCCGGCATACGCGCGCACACAAACTGCATAATTCCACGACTTCCTCATGCATGATCCCTAGCTCTACTCACACTCCTGCTTACACCCCAATCGGCAGCTGGAGCTTATTTCAACCCAGACAAACCAGCCAGACGCAAGCTTAGTGCCAGCTGCAGGATGCTGTAGCTGACTCCATATGGTGCCCCCACCGATTTGCTCCTTGTAAGCAGATTGAGGAGAATCGGCAATGTTCCAGACGTACGGCAAACGTCATGCGCGTGCACACCGACGGCCCGCCTCCCGCTTGGCTGTAGGCACTATGTTGGAGTGGTACGAACGTTATGCTGCGAGATACCGACCGCAGACGAAGATCAGTGACATTCATTAAATGTCCCTACACCGAACACAACACAGAAACACCTGGACAAATTCGTCGCCGAGCCACAAACGCCAGCACGCGCCACGGGCTTCCCTTTCCTTTGCAGTACCCATCATCTACACAATGAGCTACAGGTTCCGGCTTCTTTTTTGCAAGCGCCATAAACATTTTCGAAAGCCCTGTTGGCCGCGCCCCTGGCCGCGGCGCGCTTTTCAGTCTACCCGTCCCCCGCAGGAGAGCTGCCATCATACACTTATGGGCTAGATCTCACCGCCACTAACGGTGTGGAAGCAAAGCATGGGCAGTTGCTGCTGCATCTACATACCGCGCTGCCCATGAGCCTAGAGAACCTCATACACCCAAGTCATTTTTCATGTCAGACCCTGTCTCGCAGGCGCACAACGCAGTACCAGAACAACCAGCAAAGGTCAAGCTAGTTGTGAATTTACCGTGTTCCGCTGTGGTATTCCACAGAAGAACACGGTTAATTCACAACGAGCTTCCGCTTCTTCTCACGCTGTAATGCGACAAATGTGCAATCATGCCTGTACATATCCGTGTCTGTCCTCGTACAGGCTGAGACGTTACAGTACTCACAAACGCGCCGAGTATAAGAGCTTCCGTTAACGGGCATGCCTGCTAGACAAGAAAACGCGCGGCCGACACGCGGAAGACGTTGAAGCACCACAGCAGTAAACCCACGTACACTAAGTGCAGAACCACGCGATGCTCGCGCATGAGCCTATTGGGAACATAAACAGCTCGATTATCAGCCCCACAATGCAGAAGCATGCGAAACTCTTTGCTTCTCACCGCCCACTGCGCATACTTCCACTGGGTGACAAAACTTATTTGAGCCAGTGCAAGAGGAAGAAGTACGCGCTTAATGCCTGGCCCCGCTATCTCTGTGGCTACCAAGTAGCTGCCCAATGAGCTACAGGCATCCCATCCGCTGGTATAGGCGACAATAGCACTTACAGAATTCGTGTTGGCCGCGCTATCGGCCGCGGCCCACGCTTCCCTACGCCTGTCCGCATGGTAGTATCATACATTATCGCTCCCGTCAACAATGCTACAAAATGCTCGACGCAAATCGTCGCGTTGTTGCAGCAGCCTCCCTCCCACAACGCATTGGACTGCACATATCCTGCCTAGCCCATGCACTGCGGTCGTTTGTGGTGTCAGACTCTGTCGCGCATGCGTGTAGCGAGCAGTCAGAACAAATATACGGCATGCTAGTGTACAGCTACGTCTGCTATCAGACAGCCTAAGGCGTGATTGTACCCTCAACCACAACCATGGCGGCGCCGAGCAGAAGAGTTTGCCTCCTGGGCAAAGCAAAACACGGTCACAGTCACAGAGAGAATTGGCAGAACTGCCGGTGCAGCCGAGCGCATACAAAACGCATAACCCCGCGATGCGCACAGATGCATATCCCCTAGATATTCCCCACGGATTGCGTATACTGCTCTCGGCAGATGGTGCTGGTTTCAACCAGGGAAGGAAAACTAAACACAAGCTTTGCAACTGCAGGATGATGCAGCTGGCTCCACGGAGTGTCCTTGTCAAATAGGTTCCTGCAGATGGGCCCAACGAGAAACGTCAATTTTGCAGACGTATGCTTGACTGTCCATGCTACTAAATGCTCGACGCAAAATACCCCTTAGGTGCTGCTGCCTTCTGCACCATAGAAAGACGGGCATCACTAATGGTATAATGAGGTGCCGTTCCCTTCCCGGAAAGCCAACGGGACGACTGGAATAAAAGCTGCACCCGACGTACATGTTATGCACACGCATAACGCTGGGCAGTCTCCCGTTCGACACTGCTTATTCTGTGAAGGCCCTACAAGCAGTCTGTCTACAGCCGAAGCAGATCGTGTAGCAGCGACACTCAAGAATGGCATTAAAACGGTAGCAAAGAGCCTTCACTGGACCGCCATATCAAACACCCAACCGGAATGCGCCGCGCGAACGCCCATGTAAGCCTGCGGGTCGAACGCAGCTTGAACGCCAGCACAGGGCTAGTCACTACGGCACAAATGAGAACCAGCCGCACTCTCGAATCTATGGCAACGCCTCTGCCCCCCAGCTCCACTGCTTGCTTGCTTGCAAGGCAACGCCTTTGTCAGAGTGCTCTGCAAGTTGGAATACACGCTGAGGCTACGCAAAAGCTTCAATACGATAAGGTCACGCGACCTTAATGTGAGTCCCACGCATCAGCCACATTTTGATTGAAGCGGTACAATGTCTGCTCTCAGCACAGATTCCTCTCCACCTGCTTTATGAACAATTCAAAAGCACGCATCCTGGTGCACGAAGACCGCAAACAACAAGTCATTCCTTGCACCCTCTTGCCAGGAACTGTCCAGTCCTTCACACACCAACCCACAGCCACTTCCTTCCACACGCAATACAAATGTAGCATCGGCAAAGGTCGACCCATGTAACCGAACGAATTTCCGAAGGCAGGCAAGATCCCTCACCAGTGCGACTCACGTTCCCTTTCCTGCAAGCCCTCCTACAGTCCCAGCACTACAAATGCGCCTCCAGTACGCATTGCTACGCTTACGCACATGCCATCGTTGGGCTTCCCCCAGCGCACCACCACTCGTCGCTAACCACGCGCGATTGGGGTTGACTAATCACTACATGCTGTTCTCTTCTGTATAGTACAGAATCTTCCCGTGTCAACATAGCTGAGGCCAAGATGCCTTTCAAACTGATGAATAACCCGGGGGTTCGTAAGCGTATGGCGTTCAAAATGATGCCACAACGTATGCTTGTTACATTGTAGAAACTCAGAAAAACGATGCGCTGCTCTTAGCGTACCTCCGTCCGGAACGCCATATTTCGATACACCGAAAGCCAGCTCTTGGTTTGCCTATGCGCATTATGCTAAACAGCACAATGCCCCGAGTGTTCTCATCGCAGCAACAGGAGACGCAGTGCTATGCGCACTATGCTGAAACGCAGATGACACGCCAATCCGCATAGTTTTCCCAAACCTAAGTACACAGTGTCCTCTTACACAGCTCCTGTAGGATATAGTTGAGGTGCAGAGACGCAATATAGTTATTGAAGCTGAATGTCACTTAGAAAGCCTCCCAAGACACCAGAGCGAGTTCCTTGAAAACGTCTTGGTGAGCCCTCGACAGCGCGTAGGTTAATGAATTGATCATGGTCTCATCTGCGGTATCATACTGCATCCGCAAACGTACGATACTATGCTTGCTTCCACCAATGCAACTCATTGATCAACTTGGATGATGATGACAACACTTCCCCGCTACCGAAATTTTCTCCCGTTGCATTGAGATCTAAGCCCCCTCCTCTGACGCGGGCTCGCAAGTGGGGGAATTTCCTTGTAACCGCTCCTCAAGACGCAGTAAAACTCCTCCTTTCACTTCAAACATTTCCGTTGCACGCAAACGGGCAGGCATGCACTACCTCCCGTGCGTCAAGCCTTTCAGCCACTACCACTTCACAGCTCAGCTTGTGTTGGCCAAGACCTACGCCGCATGGATCTGGACCTCCTTCCGCAAGGTTCCGCCTATTCGTTCCAAGGCTGCTTGGGTTCTTGTTGGATTGTAAGGCCCTGAAGCACTGAAGGAAGAAAAACACCGTAGCAACTGTGGCGGCAAAGACGGCAACACCCACGGAAAATTTCCAACGTTCCCCCTTCTGCCTCGGTGAAGAGGAACCCTCACCCGGCATAAAGGCTTCTATGTGTTGAAAAGTGCGTTCAGAGTTGGGAAAAGGATCGGCCGGTACTTCAGCTCCGTCAATTCCGGCTGCCAGAAGTGCCACCGAGGCAGCGAAAAAGGGCGAGAGCACTCGCATTTCGGAACTTAAATGGGAGTATTATCGCGCTGGGTATAAGATCCAACACGTCGTTCCTATGATTTCAATGTAGATATGGTTAGTCCTCTCACCACCCCAGGTACGAATGCACAATCATGCAGTGGCGTGGCGTGCACGACTCCACTGCATGTCTTCTCTTGCATATGTAAAGGCTCATGCACGCGTTACTTGCATTCGGGAATATGTTCGAAACACGAAGCGATGAGTGAGGAGACACCTTCTGTGGAGCCACCTGCCGCTAGAGCGACGGAAAGATGACCGGCCGTGTACGTTGGTGCGTCCGCATGCACGATTGGTTGTATGCATAGTGGGCTGCAGTGAAAACAAGGCGCTCACACTTTCCCGTCATCATTAAACAAATTATTTCAACTGGCTGTTTGCGCCCTTGGTTGTTGCGTACCTAAGTAACGAGCCGTCGCTCTTCGCCAAGGACCGTAGTGAGCTGCAGCCGAATCAGAAGAGTCAAGGTTAAGTGCCCCCCCAAAGGCAACTAAACGCCCCTATCAGCACCCATGCGTTGTTTCCACCCCTCCCTAAGAGCCTGGTGTAGCACTGTCTGTCTGAAACTCGAGGACGCAATTTTACTATCGTGCAGGCTGTTCGCCCAGGGCCAAGTACGTGATTTTGCAATTCTCTACAGTGTTAGTGTGCATTTAGGGCCTGCTTGCAGAGCCAGTAGAGAGACGCATTGGAGCTTTGAGCTTATTTGTTCCCGTGGGGGGGAGATGCAGCGAAGGGGGTTGAGGGAGTACTTAAAGCGAATGAGTCGTTCCACAACTGCGCTGTGCGGCCGCATTGGCCTAGGCTGCACAATTCTAATGCACAGTTGTTCTGCAGACGTTGGAAACTTGTATAGTACTGTTTACTACTAGGGAATATATCTGAACTTTCTCGTAGAAACCTATAGAAACCTAAATCCATCGCGTATTCCTGTTTCGCCACTTCCGTAGTTTAGTTAAAACATTTGAGTTGAATTGAAAAATTATTTTGGGATAACTGAATGCACATATTTACTTTGAAGAGATTGAGCAGCTCCCAATATATGTCAAAGGAAAAAAAGCCGAAAATGGGAAGGTGAATATTTGAATGGCAATATATTTCTAAAGCGGAGGTGTCCTTTTTGGGAATTTGAAATTATGTAAGCTCGTTTTAATTGTATGAATATTGACTAGTGAAATAACTGTGGTGATTCTGTTTCCATTGTGAAGGGATCTGCATGAAAAGCTATACAAGCTATCGGTGAAAATGCTTCACAAAGTCGGTGGATAAACGGGCAAATAAGTTGAAAGGACCAATAGAATCACTAGATATTGCAATTCCTGCGCCTAGATGAGGTACAAGTGTACTACTATTAGTAGAAAGTATTTTGCAGAATCAGTCATTGGGTGATATATGAAGATTTAATCTTACATTCCCAATAACTTAGGGTAATCCCTGATAAACCCAGTTGCGATTTAGATACTTGGAACTCTCACGGAGGTTTTCTCTTCATGTTAGTTATTTCTCCGTGTTTTTTAAGGTCCAATTTGACGCTGAAAACCCACGTTTTGAAAGATTTAAACCTTCATTTCAGGTTATGGCTACCCATATCCCACCCATAAACTAAAACGGTAGCATCTGAACAAATAGAACTCGGACCTATGTATCGAAAGGAATCGAAAGCTGCCGCGGGAAAAATAGCTAAGTCCGAATTCCATCAGTACTTCACCGTTCATCTCACCCCCCTATGGTTTTGGCGTTTGAGTACAAGAAAGTGAGCTTGCTCTTGGCTCAGGAGGAACGTAAGACATACCTTGACTACATGCAGATTTAATACAGTTTCTCATGAAACCACTCCCGCCTTTGCAGTTACCTGCAGCACGCGAGATGGGCAGGTGTTCACCTGAAAGTGTGTATACGGGTGCGTGGTCAGTTAGTCCTATACCTTCAGAACTGTATCGGAAATAAGGCTGACTGCAGCCGCCCCATTAAAGCTATATTTTTACGACTGCGACTTCGATTCTATGCGTCTTCTTCGTAACGGAGACTAAACCCATGTCTTAGCCCTTGTTGCACTGCCTGTCTACAATTGGTACATGGACTTATACTGGAACGCAGGCTGGCTCCTGAGGGCGAAGGAAGCTTTTTACAATTGTAGATGGGGTTTGTGTGTGCATCAAATAGCTTAGGTGTGCTTGCTTGTGGGGTTGCCTTGGTGTTGCAACATTCCTTGCTGCACCCCATCATAGACCGCCGCCTCTCCGCACCAGCATCCGTCCCTTTTGTCGCCTTGGCTAAGACACTTGGAAGCTGGAAGTAAGGCCAGCTGCTCATCTTAGGTCTCTTATTCTACTACACGACGGTCTTCGTATACTCTCGAGGACTCTTTCTCCACGCGCAGCACACCTATCTTCAACAGAATACCGAAGCGGGTGCAGATGACTTGAATTCTTTATGCCGCCCTTCTATTCTGTGTCATGCAGCGTCATCTGTATTCTGCTGTGCAAAGCGTAGGGGAGCGGCGCGCGGAGGGACGTGCAAGAGTAAAAACAGCAAAGCAGGTGCTCCCAACGCAAAAAAAATTCACATGGGCCGCAGTGTGAGTAGATATACGGACGAAAGCGAAGCAAAAGTCATGCTTTCAATAGATACTTATGCCTGAGCATCCTGGCAACATCTGTCTACTTGCACTTTGACCTTTCAAAAAAGAAATGTCCGCCTACTCACTGTGCATCGACGCAACATCCCACACCTGCAGGCACCGGGCATGAAACTTTCAGCATACGCTCCTCCCGGAAAGCGTGTGGAAAAAAGCAAGCCATGAGAGATATAGGAAGAAGATTGGGACGACGAAGGGGCGTCAATGGCATGATTCTTGACCTCTAGTTGAGCCTGAAATTGCACAGTTTGGTGGGTGGCGGTTTTCCGGTGCTCCACAGCCGAAGCTTTATTGCATGCTCCTGCAATCAGCTACATTGCTTGCATGCTACTAATTAAATATTCCATTTGCAGTTCTGAATACAATCTCGAGGACACTGGCAGCAGTAGGTCACGCTACAACACCGAAAAAGTAATAATGGCCATTCTCGATGAGGTAGTTAGGCGCGCATGTTCCTATATCTTTGTACCACCTGCTAAATAGTTTGCCATCCTATTGACAAAAACAGACTAAGTTTGGTTTCGCCAGCAGCGTCGAAGGTGTCGGCAACCGCAGGTCATAACCAACAATGAACCAATGCAGCCCATAGTCATGTGCGCACCAAAGGGAGATCGTGCTCTGCATTTCATGCAACTAATTTGGTGCCGGGAGGCTCCTGGGCTCCTAAACAAAGACCTCGGATTCAAAACCGCTGCTTCTGGGAATCCCAACAAAAACAGCTCAATAGACGAAAATCTTGGTACGTAATACGACCCTTAGCTTTTAGCACCATTTGTTGACCAAGATATGGGAAAATATATAGCAGCATAGCTACCTGAGCGGCTGAGTTGCCTGGTTCCTTTTCCTTGTGTTGTAGGCTCACCAGCACTTGGGCAGAATCTAGCAGCTTCAAACCCCAATACGTGTTATGAACATGAAAATGAG
The DNA here is from genome assembly GCF_000499425.1 of Eimeria acervulina. Taxonomy (NCBI): domain Eukaryota; phylum Apicomplexa; class Conoidasida; order Eucoccidiorida; family Eimeriidae; genus Eimeria; species Eimeria acervulina. The sequence goes on along the minus strand of NW_013549532.1, from coordinate 169,310 downwards.
GAAATCTCGTAGAAGTGAGACAATCAATACGAATCTCGGAACCACGAGTAAGTAGGAAAATGGGTCCGGTGTTCGAAACCTTGATCGCTTCGTTGCCGGCTGCAGGGCACGATGCTGCAGCCTCAGCTCGGGCAGCAAACACCGAAAAAGTGTAGATATGACATAAACTACCATGGAATGACAGTACTAAATAACTTCAATAGCATAACTTTAGAAATTTTGATCCGTTGATGCACACATCGCTTGCGTACAAGCCGCCAGGCCGATCCTTGATCCAGCCCGGAATCAAAGAGTTGTCGGGCAACGAGACGAACTCTGCGACTGAGCAACACACGCATTTCTAATTGGATTGCTGAACCACAAAAAGTGCTGCCAATTCGTACAGAACTCATTAATGATGTAGACAAAACGTATGAGGAACGTTGTACGAAACCGTTCGTCCGTGGACCAACCCACCTCCTCCCACGCGGAAGCCGACTCTAGAACAAGTGCCGGTGTTGCCGCTGCGAAGAAAAAGAATGCCACGAATATCTTTAAACCTATTTCTGCTGGACAGCAGCCACTTTCACATTTGTCTCTGTGTTCTTTTGGTGCTCGCTGGGAACTGTGGTCTGGGCCGCAGCAGCTTGATCTCTGACCAGTACATCCCATTTACACAGGGGAGACCAGAACTCCCTTCACAAAGAATTGGGGAAGTATCTTTAGTGAGTATTAGTTCCAGTGAAGATGATGCGTCACTTGAAGCTAGGCCATTTGACCGGCCTACCGACTCATCTCCCTCCTACAGTGCAGCCACTGTGGATAATCCTCAGCTGCAAGCACGAATTGCAAGTAAGTAGGCCCTCCAATGACCTGATGTCGCCGATGACATTGTAGCATCTGTATACATATATGTATTCATATGCGCTGACAAAGTTGGCAGTGATGCACTGCAAAAGAATTCCCAGCCGGAGGAGTACAGACTTCTTGCTTCGTTCGCAATATGCTGTGCTGTCAGAATGCGAAGACGTTCTCCAGGAATTTCAAAGAGGTAGGAATCAACGCGGAAGCTAGAGTTCACAGATTCTTCTTCTTTTGCTGAACAGCAGCGCATTGCTGCATCTGTGGCCTGTTTTGATGCTCAGACTTCGACGTCAACAGGAGGCAGATGGTTGCTCTCCTTGATGGCATCAAACAAGAAGAACACCTGGAGAAGCAAAGCTGTCTAAGGGGTATTGTTCAGTCTGCATCAGCATTCTTCCTCAATCCCGCAGAGTTTTCAATTGTCAAGTCTTCGGTAGATCTCCAATTCGGTGCAATGTGGATGTGGGACAAAGTTGCACGAATCCTTCTCCAGAACCGTAAGCTTTCATGACCAGCCATTCTCATTAGTTGCCTAAAGACTATTTCTGGCGATGCTGATGGTCCATAGTTACGAAACGTGTCTCTGTTTTCAGCTGAGGTTCCCAACAGCTCGAAGCGCTTCTGGTCAGGTACGTCGTGGGACGGAACCCGGTAATCTTCTGCTGCGAAAAGGGATTTACAGTTGACATGCTTCCGGCATGCGCTTCTTTTTTTATAGGAGTGCCTCCACCTTTAGAAGTGGGTGATGCCGTCAAAGTGCTGGTTTCTGGTTCCACCATTGCCCAACTTGGCGAGTACACGGTCGTGGGCGTACAAGGAGAAGAATGCGTCGTGGAAAAGGAAGGGGAGAAGATGAACCTCCCCTGTGACCGTCTGGTTCTCACAATAAAAGAAAGTAGGTCTTGGTTTTTGCCACTAGGTGCCTGGGAGCATCATTTATCCTGGAACTGGTGGCCACTTTCTATGCTGCCCACATGCGTGTCTCCTAGAATACAGAAATATAGCTGATAAGATATTGAGAAACGAGCTCCGGAACGTGAGTGAAGAGGATCCTAATCTTTTGGCAGATATGGAGGAGATATTTGAGTTGGCTGGAGTTGGGGAAGCCTTCCAACAAACTCTACGGACTGGAGACCCTCGTTATCTGCTGACCGCAATGAAATCCTCGGAAACTTTTCATTGTGAGTTCATCATCGCACAACATATTATGCTCAGCTATATTCCCTTACCTGCTCGATTGCTTTCTGTGTTTTTTTGACTGCTTTAGTTTTGTGGTTTGTAGAGGCCGTGAGGCAACTGCCTGCCATCAAGGCGAGCCCAATTCAGAAGCCTGGAAAAGAACGGTATAAACAAGATCCAGCAGAGATGAGCAGCATTTACACTTCGGACTCCGCAGTGAAAGGTGAGTTTATTTGTACTGCACGGCCGGTGCACTTAGAGCAGAAATGCCAGGCGTACACTTCTAGCATTACCTACATACATATATGAGGTTTGCTCTGCAGCTTACGAAATACTTCAGCTAATTCGAAGCTACACAGCCTTGGAAGGTTGCAGGCCACTAACCCACAAGAACCTATACGGCACCGGCAGCGAACTTGTTTTGCGGGTCATCGAGAATGCAAGGTTTGAAGCTGTAGAGATGCAAGGCGAAGATACATTGCAATCGGTCCTTGAAAATCAGTGCAGATCTGCGGTGGCATTCGTCTTTCCGGGGGCACTCAGGCCATCTACTCTTGTCATACCACACTGCGTGAACGTCTGGGAGAGGATGAGGAGCGACTGGTCGCAACTGGGTGAGCTTGGGCGTCTCCCCACCTACATAACATTCTGTTTGGAGGCGCTCTACTGAGCTGTGTCTTAGTTGTTCGACAAGGCCCAGTAACGAGAAGCTTCATCACTATTTAAATGTCCCAACACACACTAATGTGCCACTTTTTGTGTCGTCGTTCTCAGTTCTGTCCTCCGATATAGCGAACGATCGCGAAGCTCTTGCAAACGACTGCATTTCGAAACAAGGCACGCTACTCATAGGGCCACGCTTTGTAGCAGATAGCACCTCCGTATCTTCCTTGGTTTTTTTAGGCTTCCTTTTCACTATATCGGGCTGCGATCTTCACCCATGTGCTTACCTCAGGACAGTTGGCCCCTGGATACTTGGGCGAATGCGACGCACGTTGCATGAGCGGCGTTGTGAGAAGAAACTACTGGTTTGACTGGAAATATGTCAAAAGAACAAATGTTGCAATGGAGTACATCCTTGCTGGAGATGGTATTTCCACAGCACTTGGCGAATAGTGCAGACAGATTGACCGAGCGCTTCTTCCCGTACTTCCCTAGCCAACTGGTTTAGTTGTCTCACTTAATTTCAGATGCCCATGATTTCGTACTGCGATCGTCACATTCTCATTTGTTCAGTCATATGTCATTGTTGTGCAGTTGCTCGCCTATCAACCTTTTCGGCTGCTGATGCACTCCCTTACTTAGACCTACTGAGTGGCCAGACATGGCGCCTAGCTCGCATTGCCAGTTCAGCGGTAGTCCCCGGCGACCTTGGAGAAGAGGCTGAACAGCTGTCTTGCGTGGCGGACTTCCTAACGAAGGACGCCGTGGGGCCGATACAAGGAACCGACAGGATGGCGGGATTTGGCTTAGCGCACCTCCCACTCTTGGCGCTGAGTGTGGCAACGGACCTCCGGTACCACGCAGGCATCGTGGGAGCCAACCTGCAGAGCAGCAAAAAAATGCGCAAACTGGCCAGAGGTTCCAAGGCTTTTTCTGCCTTCTTTAGGTTGCTTTCTTGTCGTGTTGCCGATGACACTGAAGCTCTCCGCACATTTTTTGGACCTTTTGCGTCACTGGCTATTCGTATAGGTGGGTCCACGCCCTAGCTATGGTATACATTGACAAACCTGTGATGACGTAGGTCAATCTATCCAAATCAAACAAACCGGGATACTGCAAAGTTTGTGCTAGCACCGGAAGGTAATTTCCATATAGTCTATTGACTGCATGTGCCATTTCACATCTCAGCTTTATTCCTACGAGTTGAAGTTGAAGAGCATGCCAACAAAGGATGGACAGAGGCTGTAGCCTTGTTCTCCGGCAGACTTTTTGAACAAAAACTGTATGAAAAGGCTGTGCGGCAATTTATGGTAAACGCTAAAAAGTTCATTGAGGAGTTTATGGGAGGCTTTGGGTACCAAGCAGCAGGAACAGTCGGCAAGGTCACGAAGCGAATCCGAAATATTTTCGGGAGAAAATCGGGAGGCAAAGTTTCAGACAAAGCAGTGCATCATAAGACTGGCCATGAGTTCGCCAAGCTTATTCTCATGATGTGGGCTAACGGCAGCCAACACCAAACAAATCCTACGCCCAGCAAAATCGAGGAGGCGTTCCGCCGAGCCAGACAGTATCAGACGCTTATGATCCTAAACCATGGTAGGTTGAGCTCGCAGGCACTGTGCTCCCGCGGGGGGCTGGCTTTTTAGGCTCAAACAGGCGAAGAAGCATGCTAGAGGTGGCCTTGGGGCTTCAACCTTACCCCTCCATACACGTTATGATGTTTGATCGTAGGCGTGGACCCGATAAGAGCTATAACGAACGTCATCAAGGCTGATTGTAAAGACACCAGCGCCGTTGGGCGCAAATTTTGGGCATTACTTGACAGTGGAAGGGTAAAAATACCCAAAATCGCAGACAAATTAGGGATAGGCCTGCTTTACGGATTCGCCACCGGTAAGGCATATCCCGTGCTTTCTGAACATGGTCGAGCGCTAGCTGCTGCTTGCAAGGGAAAGTCACAACTGGATTTGCTTTCTCAAGGAACAAGCTACCGTCAAATGATGGAACTACATCAATGCATGAAACTCCGAGGTAGGACATTGTGCCGCATACTAGTCGGTCCAGTAACGGTGCAGAATGACGAGGGGACTGCAGATTTCCGTGAGGGTAGATGGTGCCTGCTCAGGTCTAGGAGTGAGCTTTTTACGGATCGCACTCAAGAACGTGAAAACTCCAACAGCAGATATTACGGTAAGACTTTTCAATTTTCTTATTGAGATCCGGGCAATCCGTAAAGAGGGCGCAAAGGGTCTCTACAAAGCTTACCTCCGGTGGGTGGCAGAAGGCGAAACCTCGCAAGAAATCCATGCGTGGAACGATAGCATCGATATTTTCGAATGCTCGTGGCACTCGTCACAAGAAGAGCAAAATCACATGTTAGCTGAGGCTGGAAAAATAAACGAGCAAGATGCCTCTAGTGAAATTCCTGCCTCGCATGGACTCCAATCTTGTCGCGGTAATCCACGAGCAAGCCCAAGGCCCATCCCCCTGAACCTTGACCACTACAGTCACAGCAGCAAAACTAGGGTTGAGGCTGCGCTCTTTGCCATTGCACTGTGCCATACACTGTGTGTTACTGGATTTGCAGCGAACTCCCATGACGCACTGGATTTGCAGCAGGCCCAGGTCAACGTCCTACCTGGAAATGTGATCTTTTCTACTCCGCTGTAGCGCAGTTCTGCAATTGCGAGTTGGAAATATGCTTCTTGTGAATGTCATTGCTGCCGCGCCCAGCATGGAGAAGTGCGTGGCCAGTACATGCATTCTTCCCACATCGGTGGGATACTGATCGACTGCGAATTTCGCCTATTCCGGGCACAATGACTTTTCCACGAGTGCGGCCAAACTGGAGAACCGACCACATTTGGTAGCATACTACCCCCCGCGTCTCTGTCCTGAGAAAACTACCCTCCCGTGAAGGCTTTAGTCTTCAGTCCTGCAAGTGCACTGTATACTGCACCAAGAAGCCGTCAAAAAGCAGCTCAGCACGAGAGGTATAGGCAGGTTCCCCTTGATTGTGGTGCCCTTTGCCCAAAAGACATCATATGCTTGAATGACCCAGCAGTGAAGCAGTGCAGAGCTCCAACTCAAACTACTTGGCGAAATTGTAGCAGAAAGAGCAGCAACTGGTCCGCAAGCAGCTAACAGACTACAGCGATTTCAGAAATGCAACAGCATCTAGACGGACTAACTACGCAAGAGAAGCTGCAAAACTGTAAACGAAATTATCCGAAAGACACTAATACACAACAGCGCCTGCGTCTGAGATTGCATTATTTGAGAACCCCAGTGGGTCGCCGAAGCGGCCTGGATGTGCTAGCTCCGACCTAGCCATGCGTACACGAAGAGACGGTTCAATGCAAGCAGCGCGAGACCATTCCATTTTGGCATGAAGAAGCCCTAACCCCTAAGCTCCCGCATTTACCAGTGCTTCTACCCCCATGGTACTACACGCAGCTTTCCCTTTGTACATTCAAACTATCAACTCCACTGTCTCCCAAATCAGAGGGTGCTGCCACCCAGGTTGGAACTTCTGCTGCACAGCTCGGCCCTTCAACAACATCGCATGCGCTCCACTCTTCGTCTGCCAAGCTGTCGCCGAAAGTACCTGAGTTGCTAGATGCCAGAGGTGTCCCTAACAATGCTGCTCTGGAGGACAGCAAATTATGTCCTTCCGAGGATGGTCTCTTTTGCCGCTGGAGAACACCGCTTAGCTGTGACATTAGGGACTGAGTCGCCAGAGCCTCAGGCGACAAGGAGACGCTTCCTGCACAACAGCCCTTAAGTTTCTCTTGGCGCGTTCGAAATGCTACCTGTTCGTTGTCGAGGGTCTCTACATCTCGCAAACTGCGCGTTTCTTCCGGCTCGCTTACTGCCTCAAGGACGGTGTTCTCTCCATGCAGCGGCGAGAAGTCAGAAAAACCCTGATAAGCTACGTTCTTCGCATTCGCATCACCGCCCGTACCAATTTTATTAGAGAGAGAGGTCGCCTTCTCCTGGACGTCTTGTTCCCCCAAAGTAAAAGTCGGGACTCTAGGGGAAGATTTTGCTGCAGAAAAGTGGCCCACTTCTCTGCTGCTTTCTGTCACAACACGCACAATTGCCCTTTCTTCTGCTTCCCCGTAGTCTGACCCATCTGCGTGACCGGAATCAATTACCGAAAGTTCCTTCAACACGCGAGGAAAGCATTGTCGTTCCTTCTCCTTCCTTTTCAGGCTCAGCTCCAGCTCCCTTAAAGTAATTTGGCTGCGCTCGCGCACTGCTGGATCATCCTCAGCAAAGGCTTCCTTTAGTCGTTCTTCTTCTTTATATCTCAGTCTACTGGTGACAGAATCCTGCCCCACAGCTGTATATACCTCGAGGCACTGCACAGACTCAGCAACGGTTGGTTGCAGCTGTTGTTCTGTCTCGTCAGTGGCCGTCGTCCTTTCCAGTGGCTGAACTGGGGCGACTTCTGAAGTCCTCGCGGTGTCGGAGGTTCTAATGCCTGCAAACTGCTCTCCCCTTGACCAAAGTGCCTTCTCCAGTTTTTCCCCCTCCTCGAATGCCACCCGCAAGTGTCGAAGTATCAGATGTAACAAGCGAAGCACCTCCGCATCTGCTGCTTCCTGCCTCTCCTCTGGTACGGTGAGCTGGTTCGTCTGGGGCAGAAGAACACTGCTCCCTGAGTCCACACTGCACCTGTCCGAATCGCAGGCAGTCCTATGTTCTCCCTGTACAGATAGGTCACCCCCTTGGCGTTTAAAGTGGCAACTGTAGTCTGCTGCAGGAAGTCGTAGGAGAGCAAGAGATGCACCAACGTTGCGGCTCATCGACGCCAAAGCAGACCGGTGCTTCTCGGGTGCATTCTTAAGCAAAGTAGCCGAATATTGGGAGGAGGAGGTGGGAGGAAACACAGAGCAGTGGGTCACCTGAAGGCTCTTCCCAACGACGTCCGTACGTTTGTCCGGCACCTCCCCCCCCTTGCCCATCCGTCCACCCCAGCGAGGCTGGGAGGAAAAAGGAGATGATGCCCAGTCTTCCTCTAGAATCAAACGCAAAGCGTTCGCTGTTTCTGCAGCTACCTGGCCAGCAGCAGATAGTGCAACACCAAGCCGGTGAATCCGGCTAAAAAGCCACCATAACGCTCGTATTCCGTCAACTACTGCTTCGAAGACAGTGCACACACTGAATAACCCAACAACTAAAGCATTACGCATGATCCAAACCCAAGCAAATTGCTCTTGGTGGCCAGATGCCCCTTTCTCAGCCACTGTAGTAGTTGATGTGGTGGACTGTTGCACTCTTTTCTGCCTTTTCCCGCTGGTCGTTGAACAAGAAGTGCAGCTGCTGCCGCAACGATTCAGAAGGAAGCCTTTAAGGATTTGAGTATCCCTTTCTCCTTGGCCTCGCACCCCTGCTGCCATATCTATTTCTTCACGTAACGATCTGCTGCAACCGTTCGCTGAGTGGTGCTGCTGTGCTTTTAGGAGTGCCTGCTTCAGGAAGCGGCTCGAATGATGGGTCAACATCCCTTTTGGAATAGAGGAAAATGCCCGCGCATCGCTGCCGTATTTCCGTGTCAAAGCGAAATCAGACCTCAAGAGTTGTGTGCTCAGTGAGAACAGAATATGCCTCAATGCCACCTGAATGCCTCCTAGAAGCCTCGAGTGCAAAATCCAGCTTCTGGAAGTCATTTCTTTAAGAACCCGAAGGCTGCCGTCAAACTGACAGCTACCAGAACAGCTTTGCTCAGCATGTCTCCAGGGCCCTTGAGACATTCGGCATTTCCAGGCAGGGCGAGTGCGTGGTTCCCCCCTAATAATGTCTTCGTATAGGTAGCAGAAAATACGCTGCTGCCAGTCCAGCACCTGGTACAGGCGCATTCTCAAGTGCCACGCACACGGCTCCATCTGTAAGCCATCGGGCGGCAACTGCCCCCATTCTGGTCCGCTTACCCTCCCGTTTTGGCAAGGAATGTTTCCCCAGTGGGGCGGGCCAATGACGGAGACTTCGTAACGCTGCTCTGAAAAACAGTCACATGCTTGGCCGTGGCTATCAGTGCATGGTGATCCAGATGGGGAAGCGCCAGCAACTGACTGATCCCGCTTTCCACGGATATCTGGAAAAGCCTTAAGGGTGGCTTCAAGTTCTTGTATCCATCTGAAAAAGACAACGCAGATTCTCAATCAAACACCCTCGCTAAAAAGGATAGTCCGGAACTGAACTTGACCACCTCCCCAGACAGTGAGAAGGAGTGAAGTCGTGGACGGCTTGTTGCAAGTACCTATACTTTTGAAGCAGTAAGATAAGTTGGGAGCGCACCTCACTATTTCTCCTGATAGCTTGTGCTGAAGATCAAAATCAGCAAGCAGCTGGTAGATTCTTTTTGAAGAGCGACGCACTGTGAATTCTAGATGGCCCCATACGACGGCGCAGCTCGCTACTAAGATAAATATAAATATCCCCATGCCATCAACGACGAGCTGGGCAGAGCTCTTTCTAGAAAGCAGCACGATGACCGCCCAAACTGCTGCTGTTGCGGAAATTCTAGTTGCGTGCTTTAGCCCTGTGAAAGAAAAGCACAGAAGCCACGATAACCTCCTACGCAGATTCCCCCAAGGATCTACTGACTGACTCGCCTGCGTTTCAACGCGTGGCTTCACCCCCGACCGCTTGTCATGGGCATCAGGTTCTGTCGTGGCCTCCTCACGAGGCCCCCGCTTTCTCCCAATGCTTTGTTTTCCAGGAGGATCCTTTAGAGGCGCCACTGAGCTGGCAAAAACGAAGTACCCATACACTGAAGCCGCAGTATGTATTTCCGCGTTCAGCCTTCGTATGCGTTCTGACAGGACACGGTACACTACAGTTGTGACACTGTCCGCTAATCTAAACCATCTTGCTCCCAGATTCGCCACGCAAGTGTTGTGGGTGTCAGGTCCCAGCGACAGTTCCGCAACAGGGGTTGATGGATCCGTCCAATCAAATGAGCGTTCTGGCGACTCTCTGGGCATCATGATGCGACGACAGTCAGTGGAGGTTTGGCAACTCCGGTGTTATCGTAAATATATCGGAGGGCTTAGACTTGGCATAGTCTTTCATGGCCATAACTGCAGCTGAACATGTCAAAGCTACTTGTCCAACCACACTGCTTCATGCGTGGGCAGTCACGGTGGGACGCTCACAACTGGCAAGGTCTGCAAGGCCCTTTCCAACGTGGCAAATAATCGGGCCATTGAGCTTGTGGGACGCCGTTTTCTAATTTAAATGAGTCCAGTAGCCTTTCTATTGGAGCTGAGGAGATAAAGGAACGATGCACAAGGGAAAACTAAGAGAAAAAGAAACAACCGTTACATTGATCGCAAGTGGACCAGCCACGGCTGATAGTGCGCGTCTGCCGTAACTTTCGATTGAAAAACGTCACACCATATATTTATCTTTCCATATTGCCGTATTTAGAAAAAGGACGCCGTTCATCTCCTCAAGCCAGTCAGCTCCAAATACTAGAGCATGCATGCTCCGCTTCACGTAGATGCCAAAGGCGAACTGCTCTTTCGTAGTCTTGAAGAGCGTAGTCGGTTAGTCTTCGCACTAGCCAAAAACAGTTTTTGTTTCTCCAGAAACGCATGGAAGGACATGGTTTCCGCCATGCTGCTCCTTGCAACTACCGTCGCCGACGCGAACGAGTTGTGGATTCGTGTGGAGAGAGGCGGCATTCACAGCAGTAGCCGCATGGCGCAACAAGGTGCTTATGAGCTACTGCTCCCCGGCAGGGACGAGTCGGGGAACTCTGAAATTTGTACATTGAGCAGAAGAAGAACGCTATAGTGCGTGCTTTACACCTCTTCCCCTGTCACTGTCAAAAAAGGTGCTTTAATACGGTGCAGCGTCTGTTCGGCTGCAGCCGCCGCTTGGACTCGCACGAACAAACGGTTGGCGTCCCCCTTATGGCGACGCCGGCAGCGGCCAGTATCACTGAGACCGTAGGAACGAAACTGTATATGGAACATATCTCTAACTAAATAATCCTGCCTTGTGTATAGCGATGAACTAGGGCAAATTGTACGCACTATCCATATTTTTGGCGCGATGCTGGTACCATAACACACAATGAAAAAGTTTCTTCTTATTAACGAGCACGGAAAAGTACAAAAGTGCGGGGAGAGTGTCTTAAGTTTCCGAAGAAGCCGATTTCTTGGTATTGTCACAGAAGCTACTAGAATGCAAATGCTTTCTGCAGTACCATGAAGTTCAGCGTGGGAGCATATACTGCCATCGTTGTTCAGCAGAGTGCAGCAAGACTGTTGAGCTCAACAAAAGGTTCGCCATCGGGGGTTCTTTCCCGCGTGTGACTGTCAGCTGTGGCCACGGCCACTCTTCTCAACTTGTTCACGCTGCACCAGGCCGCTTTTAACAATGGATACAAAAGTCGGATTGAACAGGATTCGCGTTTGCAGGTGATGCACGCTGGTGGTAATGGCTGAGAGGACTAACAGCGGGGCAAACGTGCAGAATCCTGCGCATCGGTGGTACATCCTGAGCACACAAGGAAGGATCACTCATTCATAGCAGCGAGAAAATCATCAGGGGGCAGCTAGGGGGAGTCGCGCTGTTTGTTCCTTTCGAAGGATGAACCCAACTTTGTAGTTAACAGCGGCGGAACGTACCGGACTACATCTGACAGCATTTCGCTGCGGACTGCCCACCGGTCCAAAAGCGCGAAAGCCATCTCGAGGGCCCCGTAGATAAAAAGGCAAAGAGCAAATAAAGAAACGATGATGGATGCCAGCGACACTTTCTTGGTTATGACGAGCCACAGGAGCAGGACTGTTGTCCCACTGACAAGGAGAAGAGAAACCCACGCTTTTGCAGACGGGCTAAGCATTTGCAAGTCCCCTAATAATGCCTTAATGGTGGCAAAAAGTCCAGATGCTGCCACCAGATACACTGCGCAGTCTACATCTGCTGAGTGTATTGAGCTGAGGGCAGCACATTGCAACAGAGCAAATGATGAATAGCTTACCTTCGCTCTGTTTTATAACGTTCATATGAGTGTAAAAGAGCAGTACATATGCGTACATGATAATACAGCTGATGGGGTCACCAAGAAACAGTAGAAGCAACCAAGCGCATTCATGACAGTGTAATCCTACGTTGCAACGCAGGATGTGATCCCGGCAGCAAGGAGCGGAAATCGTAGGAGTCGAAGCACGATAATGACTTTGTGGTGCCATGCAATGTTACACCGCTGCTCCATCTCTCCTCTCCACCATGATACCCACGATTCCTTTGGCATACCCAATTCCTGCAACCAAGGAAAATGGTCAATTGTTGCTGCGTGCACCGGCGCACGTTGGATGGAAATATGGCTGCTCAAGCGCATCAAGGGACCAGAAGGAAGACCTACTTGGGAGGACAGCCACGTATTCCAGCTCGTGAAGTCCTGGCGCAGTCTAGGATAGTAAAATCCCAGGGGGTTGAAGATGAAGGGAACAGAAATAATCGAAGCGGCCATTAGCAAAATTGGCCAAGTGTCGAGTAAAAGAACACCAGCATCAAGGCCAGCGTACTGCACAGTCATCACTGGCAAAAAGGCAAATAATCAACGGCGCACAAGGGAACATTGTACAGCTTCAGGAGGGCCGACACAGCTGAATCTCATCTGGGCACTATCAGGTTGGTCTTAGCTCCAACAGAAAGCAATTCAAATTACTTTTCGATGCTGTATCTTGTGTACGGTAAGCTCTTTTGTTAAGTGCAAGAGTAGTTATATTATTTGCTAACCGTAGCATATATGATCAGGAGGACGAACATTTCTAGACCAATAGAAAAATGTGTGAAGTAGAAAAACATCCAAATATCCTTCAAGGTAGCCCGCTCAATAACAAATCCCCGCCCAGTTTCCTGATACTTGGCTCCTCCGTAAATTAACACGTGGTCTATGACGGATGCCTTTGTGCACGCTTCAGAAGAAACGCGAATCGCATGTGCAAAGGGTCAACGTTCCCATTGGCTTCTAAAAGCTTCCCAATGTCCTTCAAAAGTGGCTAGTGGGGAATGCTACCGGTTTTTTTTCATGCATAGCAATCAATTGTCAAGCATAGTGCACAGATAATAGTGAGGTACGTACTCATGAAGTTGTAATAGGTGACAGAAAACTTGCTGAAGAGGTCGAGAAGTTTCCGCAATGCAGATCCAAGACCCTTCTCTAGAAACAGCCACGGTATGAGTGGTAAGACGAGCAGCATTCCGAGCTGGAACTGAACGTATGTGGAGGGCGTTAATACATATTGTAGAGCGCTTTCAATCGGCCCACTATAGTTGTACTCTGCGTTGCAGCAAATAAGCACGCACGCAGCAGGGCAGCCCAGTGGATAGCACTGGTTTTGTCAAAATGTGCATGTTTGTCCCAGCAACTAAATTTTCTAGAAGTTTCAAGCTGTGCCTAAGTGCATTACCACATACACAGTGCCGTTGGTGCCTGGAACGCACTGGCAAAAGCCAAGAAACATTTTGTGTACAGGCACACGTAGGCAGCCAGAACGAGGATAACAGAGTTTAAGAAAAACCCAGGGCCGGTAAACCATAAAGACAGCACTCGAAAGAAGTCCATGTTCGAAACAAGGCGATTTAGATCCCGACTAAGAACTTGTTCTCCGTTTCCCCCAGCAACCTTTTTTTCGAACATGACGACTTGTTGTAGACCGACATCCCGCCCCTTTCCACACTGCATCCACAAATGTGAAAATTAATTGGCGTGAGACCCATATACAGCTGTTATGTAAACACAATGCTACCGAGGACGCACATTTGCTTCGCATGCTGCGTCCTTTCCCAGGTTTGCTACCAGGACTAACCCAAGTGCACACAGAATCAAGCGCACTGCCCTCTCTTTGAGTTCTGAACACCCGGCTGCACACGCACAGCGCAGGAATCTCCCTTCAAATGGACTACTGTATTTGCTTTGGTACTACCGGTACCCTACCTGTATGTAGTCAGCGTGGTGCACACAATAACCTCTAGCAGTACAATTAAAACCGGCAAAAATGTCTTCTGAGAGGTTAATTCCGTTGGAAGCCTTTGAACAAGAGCCGCACGTCTGTACGAAGAAACGATCGAAGATGTCAGGATGACCATAGTGCATCCGCACCTGAAACGAAAAAGCGCAATGCAAATTCAGATTTTGTGGCACTATGAGTGTTACTTTACGTTCTGCTCACAGTACAAGTAGCTTGCTACTATCTGCCCATGCAGATTGCCCACGATGTTTAGTTCAGTTGCCAAAAGCAAAATGCCAAGCAAGATTTGTGATGCTTGCGCACTCTCAGTGGAGTAAAGTACAAACGTTGGTTGGTTGTTGTGAAAAGGTTTTCCTGCAGGGCCATATAACTGGCCAAACTTGAAACGTTCTCTGTAAATATATGCTCCCTGAAGCCTGTGCGCAAAACCCGCAAATCATTTTGACCTTTTCTAGACTCTCGTGGACGTGGAATGCCGAAGGTGTTCTAGCTGGTCATAATAACAACGATGCTAGCACTGGCTGGCGCAATTTAGCATGCCTCTTCAAGTGTTTGGATGAAAGAGCATTTTCGTAGTTTTTCTCACCTAGAATCCGCATGCGTGCGTTCAGTGCGAATTCCTGCAGCAAATTACGGAGTTTCATAGCTTCTTCGAGGTATGACTCCATATTCATGTCCATCACCTGCATAGTGTCCATTCGCGAAAAGGCAATGGCGTGGTTCTGATTTTCAGGCTTTCCCGGGCCAATGATCGGAGCTCTACCCCACGGCGTCCCTGACTCGTCTACTATCAAAGGTAGCCGAATCTTGTATATCGCCTCTAGCCGCAATGGGCCTCTCCGTGATGGCCACAACATTTCTTCTTTATTAGAGTTGAGTTTAAGTCTAGCGAGGCTTTGCGCCTCAGCCTCCATGAGCGCTTGGTGGCGCGACAGCTTGTCTTCGAAGAAGGCTACTCGCTCCTTCATTGTTAGCAACCCCCTCTCCCTAAGAGCACCGACGCTGTTGCTTCTATGGGCGGCAGTGCTTGATGACCTCGAGCGAGGGTCGTGCTTCTCTTCATTTGCTCCCAAGTCGATGGGAGAAACTGGCTGGCGTTTGTTGGCTTGCCAATCGTGGTTATTTTGCCTGCTCAGTGTGCTCCTTGCCTCCAAAGCGTGAGGAGAAACTTGGAACTCTGTTCGGTGAAAGGCTTCGTGGCGATGGAGCAGCCCCCCAACGGAAGGTGTATGCCGCCCAATTCCTACTCTATTTTGGCTGTTAGCATTGACGGCGTCCTTGTTACTAGCCACCAAAGATTCTTCAGGCCATCCAGTAGAGTTCACATGTTCCAAACGGCGGGCTTCCGTGGTCGGCAAGGCAGTCCACAACAAGGCGCTCTCTTGCCTAGGATGCAGAGTTATGATGGAGTGTCTTCTCAGTCCTGAAGTGTGCTCGGCACCTGGTGCATCAGCAGGGCTGCTCCAATCCAACCAACAAGCAGCATTCCGCATTGATGTTTGAGTCCTCCAGCGGATGACTCTCGCGAAAAACTCACCCGAGCAATCCATGCTTTTCTTTCCCTCGTCATGGCAAGAGCCAAGGGGAACAGCTACTGTTTGGGGCTCGCCAGAACAGCCAACGGATGACGTGGCGCCCATGCAATCGCGCGCCAAATCGCGAGCAAATTGGGCTTCCAGAAGCGTTGGAGTGGGAGCAATATTGGGCAAGCAGTCAGGGGCATAGTGTGGTAGGCGCGCAGAGTCTCTCTGCGATTGGAAGCGGCTCATGCTCGAGTCAGGGGGGTTCGGCTGAGCCGGAAGGTTGTTTGGGTATTCACAGTCCCCCTTTTCCGGTGAGGCAGCCGTGATGCCCCCCCTAGCTTTTCTGTGCGAAAGAGGAGCCCGTGGACTTGCGCTATGAAGAGGAGCTTGACGCAACTGAATCTCTGTCTGAAGTCTGTTGGCAGACGAGATTCCTGCAGATCCTGAATCGCCTGAACGCTCAACTATCATAGCAGTGAAATCGGTCCTTTCAAACGAATTGACGATGCATCTGGCAGCCTCCGCTGGCTTTGCCTCAGGACCATCGGGCAGCCCTTGCTGCAACATGGACAGGAAAGTTTTCCTTGCCCCTCCAGCTGCCTCAGGATGTGCAAACGTTAAGCGATTATTCGAATCCGGATCTCTGGTTCCTTGTTGAGAAGAAGTTGGATACGGAAAAGCACTCTTTGTTCGGGCTGCAAATAATGATCGGTCACATTCTTTTTTCTGGCGCAGCCAGTGAATAGCCCGCGCAATCCTAGACTCGAAATCCCCAGCGCCTCCACTTGTCGTCACTCCCCCGCCCTTGCTAGGGAATCGAGAGGCCAACAGGGGATTTGATTGTGCCTGTACTTCAGGTTTCGCAGGTGACGCCGACGTGTGGACTTCTACGCTGTTGCCTAACTCGTTAGCTTTAGGACCACCGATTGCTGGTTCTGTTTCAGGACATAGGAACCCCTTTTTCAGTAGTTGACGGGTACCTTCTACAATGCTTGTGCGGATGTACTGTCGGGAGTCTGCATGCCGATGCCTTGTCATGCCCTGCACAACTTTCCCAACAATGCCGCGCCCGTAGGTGCTAGGCGACACCTCAGCGGAAGCCGCCAACACTTGGTGTTTGATAGAATTAGATGGCGATTTGCTGCTGCGCCTAGAAGCAACCTCGCCCGATCGATCCCCTCCAGTGCCTCCGCTGCTGCTGGTCCCGCACCTGGGTTTAAGTGTAACGGTAGACCCTGTTTCCATATTAGCTCCTGGCGTACAGACAGGTAAGCGCGGTGCAGGGATTAAAAGATTGGGAATGTGCGCCGGGACCAATTCTCCATCTGCCGACCTAACGAACCTTCCTGCAGTCTTCATCTCTGTCATGGCGGCTGCATTTAAAGAGGAAATTCGCTGTCCAGTAGGATCAATGTCGGCGGTCAGCCGGTAAAGGACACTGAGTTTGTGACCTGTAGGCCTGCCGTCGGGAGTGCGTTCATGTTCCAGCGTTGCGATCCGCAGGGTTGGGTAGCGTACTAAAAGCTTATAAAGGGCCACCTTTCTAAGCAGCTGAGCACGCAGCAACGGGGAAGGCTCACACCCGCCTGTCGGCGGCTGTGCTGCAAGGTCCGCCCCAAACTCCTGGGCAGCAACCACATATTGATATTTCAGTTGGGCGAGCTCCTGAGCGTCAGGAAACAGTCAGAGATTGTTTCTGCCCAACGTCAGAGGAAAGGTTAGCGATTGCTGGTGCGAAGGAAGTTGTATGAATAGTCGAGGGGCTCAACGTACCCGTGTTGACTGCTTCATTTCGTAGGGGGGAGCGAACCCGACGACTTCTTTCCACAACGCCCCCTCTGGGCTCCTAATAATGCCCAGTTGACTTTCGTCGAGCCGATTTGAGTCTCGGCACAGATGCAGCTCCTCTGGAGGTGTCTCCTCAATGTATGCCTGCATATTTCGTGCACATGATTGGCGCGGAGTGCAGGGCCATACAAATGTAATCCCCATTGATCCCTTACAGGAATGTATAGGTTAGGCAAAGCTGAAAGCTTGTTTTGCGAACGACTCATCATTCTCCGGTACTGCGAGCTGCGGCATTCTGTGGGCGCCGAACCCAGAAGACATGCCTGCATTCGAACAGCTTGCTCATAATACATGATGCCGTAAACTGTGCGCATGAGAACCTGGCCCCTGTATGATGCCCACTCTTGAAGCATTTCGCAGAATCGATCGTATCTGCACGGCGAGGTAGCAGCATAAATGCAGACGGCCCAAGCCTGGATGTCAAGATTTATCCCACTACAGCTAATTCCGTATCAACCAACCAAGTACTTACCGATGGAGCAGCCCGCATTGCTGCATTTGGGTGCGGATGTCTCTTAGGGCTAAATTGCGCCGTTCAGGTGAATCCGTAACCCTATCTTCTATTTCTTGTCTAATGGTGAACATGTCCCTGTCGCGGTCAACTCGCTCAATGAAATTGTCGAACTCAACTGGGTGTAGACTGCGGAGGAGATCCATCTTGCACACTCCCTCATCGGTTCGCTTCTCCAGATCCTGGGCAAGCATTGGCAATCTGAGTGTATTAGAGCGTAGAGCGTCTTTAGACGCTACAGGCATGCGTATTCGGGATTTTACTACTGACTAGATCAGTTGAGATTCCACGTGCAAACATTTTGAGAAGAAAGCCCTACGGGAAAATAACAGAAATTCACCTGCAAGTCGAGGCGCGTATCTTCTCTGTAGTACGGTGTTAAGGTCATCATCGAAACCATATTGCGAACCAGAGGGGTCTCGGGGATTTTCATAAGAAGAGAATTCACAAATGTGCCGAACCTAAGGCGTCGCAAAAGCACAACTCAAGACACACGGCTTCTTCACCGAAACCTGCAACGTACGAAACGCTGGAAAAGTGCCTCCGGTTCGTCTTATCTAACGGCGACTTTCCGATTACTTTTTAGCCCACGCATCAGGTTGACACACCTTCGTTGAGTTTCGGCACATTTGAAAGATGGGTCGTCAGCCTTAAGAATGCGTGCAGCCCTCCGAAAAAACATCCTAAGCCCGTGTTCCACCACTGCAGTCCTCCTTGACTCTGCTGGCTCTCTGTCAGGGGGCCTTCCACTTTGCGACCTGTTATCTCCCAAAACTACGCTGGCGTCCGCTTCGCCAAGTTGCGCGTGAAGTGCACGCATTTCCGCCAGTTCTTCAGGAAGCAGTGGTAGGTCTGAGCAACCACAGTCGTCCACACGGGAAGAACCTACTTGAAGCATGAGGAATTTCTTTGCTGTAGGGCTGTACGCGTAGCTAGGCGGTTGTCATGTAAAGCCTCACCACCGGCATTCACTGAATCCCTTTCTTCTTCACTGGAAAGGAGTAACAGAGAGGTATGCTGCAAAATTATTTCGAGCTGTTCAATCATGACCGCCACTTCAGCGCGCTGTAGGGGAGCTGGCAATATCGAAGGAATATCTTTAATCATCGAGTGCGAACCGAAGCAAACACTTACGGCCTTCACATACTCTTGCACAGGTAGTGGGATGTTCGTCCCACCGAGTTCTTCTGGTTCACTGCTTGGCAACATGATCATTGCAAGCAATGTCTGCAAGGCATTAGTACACGGGTGAAACACTTTAGAGGCTTGCGTGCAAATAATGGGCATCCAAAATACTTGGGTTCTCGGTTTCTCGTGGATTACCTTTTTTAGCTGTGCGTTTGCTTTTGCCAAGGACTCTGCGTGACTCGGGTCCAAAACGCTGGCCTTTTGCACAAGGGAGAAAACATCATGCAGTGCACTGGAGAGAGGCTTTAGGCCTTTAAGGTTGAGCCACAATAACCTAGTGCAATCTTTGTCTACCTGCAAGCACATAAGGGAGGCGTTGACGAGAAAAAGAAGACACTTAAGTGAGGCGAGACAAAAGACCATTAGCCAACGGTTCTCTCGTCAAGATAACCCTAGCTGTTAAGTGCGGTAATGGACTGACCCATGACCACAACTCTCCCATCGCCCAAACCAGCTGACGGCCTTCTCTGAAGTAGCGTGCAAGGTAGAGCATCAAAGCCTCAGCGATTTCTTGGCAAGCTTGCAGGTGCATCGACTTTTCAAACCTATTCGCAAGGCAGAAGGGGAATGCCACGAGCTTTCACACTGTTCGGCGAGGCTACGTAGGCAATTTGCGCCCCCAAACCGTCAACGCATCGGCCACCCCGAGTCACTTTAGCGAAGTGGCATTGCACGGATCAGCCTTATCTTTTTGAAGGAGTGGATGCCGCAGAGCACGCTTACTTAGGATGCCTCGCGCTGGGGTCTGCTGACAAGTACTCGCGGTAAAAACTCTTAGCTAACTGTTGTTTGCTGCATAGACGGAGCATGTCGCCGTTTGCCTGGAAGTGAAAGTCCTCGCAGCTCTTCAGAAAGCCAGATAGTTCGTTGCAATAGACGTAGACGGGGTGGCGTACAATCGATTGACGCCAGTCTAACACCGCACCTCCACGGTCTAAGTACTGAACAGACCAACACGGGAAACGCAACAGCTCCTACACCTAGTTGCAATGCTTACTCAGCACCATCTTGCTAGACTGCTTGGAACAAGGGAACACTACTGTATTTGCAAACTTACTAGTGTCATATGGGCCTACCAAATCTGCCAGGCTGTTTGCTTCCAGCAGCACGCGGGGTAACTCATTAAACTCGAGCTTTTCTTGTTCAGCGTGGCATATGATATCTTCGTCGCGCCAACTCTGTATAATCTCATTCCAAATAAATCCAAACCTCTTCATGGCAGCTTGGTCACGTTTGACTTTTGCATTATCTGCGCTTGAAAACTCTGCCCTGCATAAAAGAAAGTAGGTCAAAGTGAGATTAGCTAGTTGCTCGGTTTGAAAGGGGCTTGAGCTTCACATGCAGCGTCCTGTTTTCTGTAAAGTAGCTCACCCAGTCACTGTCTGGGCCATCATATGAGGCACCTGAAGTAACACAAGCACGCACATGCATATAGTGCGTGCGGCATCACGATGCAAAAACAGCAAGAACGTGGAAAAAATCACTAACGGCTCTAGCTCAATATCTGTGGATGTAAGGCTAGGGGGGGACCCGGAAGCTTTCAACAGAGCGTAACTGTCCCCACCATGTTCACGTAGGGGTCACCGGTATTTGCATATTGCGCAGAAAGACCGCGAAAGTCATTAGCCGCGCCTGAAAGGGCGAATGCAGGTGGTGGCGCGCACCACTGTCGTTGGTCGCGAGCACTTGTGGGCATCCTAGAAAGGGTCCCCCGGCGGCAGTACCGATCCACATTGCTTGAGCGGCGAGCCTGCAGAGCTCCAGGTAGCTGCTTTATTCCAGAGGGCATACCTGAAATAATTGGAGAAGAATTATCGAGCAGTGCGGCTACAGCGAAATAACTGATACGCAGATAAAAAGTGCTGGCTCAACAATCGCTCCTTGGCGCTGCCGGATTTCCCCTTAGCAGCTCTATCATTAACACTAATAATCGGACCTACTTTTGAATAGGTGTTTGCCCTCCATCGCTTTATCTCCCGGTAGACGGAAGACTGCTGTGAGAGGTAGCATAGGCAGGAGGCGCTGCTGGATCTTTCGGCAGTTTGTTATGTAGCCAACCCGCCGAATGTAGCCGTCAATGCTTCCGTAAAAAGCTCCAAACAACAGAAAGAAGATCTGGCAGGACACAGTGACAAAAGCGAGGAAGCTTGCCCTTGCCTGCCACTTTCAGTCCACCACAGCAACTCGCGAGTATCGAGTTGGCAAGTGTACTAGAAGGATATGCAAGCACCTTCAGGCAGCTTCAGTGCATACCTGCATGTCGAAGAGCCATATGAGGAATGCTGGTAACCATATAAAGCCTTGTACAACCGCAGGAACATACCCCGGCCAAAAGACGACAGAATTTATGTAGACCGGACGGCAGGAGACGTAGTCAACATGATTTGAAGCAGTAACCATCGGCGGCAAGATGATGTAGAGCCAATACAAAGCCTTGGCAGCCATGGCACAAAGCCAGAAAAGGGAATACTTCAGCTGCGAAGACGCACCAGATGCCGTTGCAATACTTCGACACACGAAACCAAGATGCAATAGAATTTCCTGAATGAACAGAAGCCCGTCGACGGAAGATCTTTACGAGCCCTGAGCAGCTCCGACGTCGCAAGCACAAGCTGGCTCACCACGTCTGTAAAGTTCTCGGCTAGCAGTGGCACACTGCCAGTATAGGTTGAAGGCTTGCTCAAGGGTGCCAACCACTTGTTGCTCCACAGCAAAACAAAGAACGGCATGCGGTCTTGAACGCGCACGTAAAGAAAATAGTGAGCCCAATGGCATACGAAGAAAGCCCAGTACAGAATGCTCAAAAGACCTAAAGCGCAGTGAGGGGAGAACTCATCAAGTTTGTGATTGTAACCTCCAGGCCACGCATGCAGACCACTCTCAGGAGTGTCTGCAGGCTGCCATACGGGGAGCACCTTCAACACTTGAGTCTTCTTGGTTGCAATTCGCTTGCACGAAGACATCTAAAGGCTTACCAGTCCACTGCAGGTGAGCGGAATCAAGTCCGTCCATTGCCACTGTCACAAGAGCCGCTAGCGCAAAGCCTATTCTTGCAGAATGGATTGGAACGCGTTTCCATGCGAGCTGCCACCACTGCGGCCTCATTAGAGTCCGATAGTCAACAAGCATTAAGTCAAAGACAGGGAGCATCCCATATGTTAAAGTAGCCGTCAGAGTCATGACAGCCCACTGCTTTTGTGCAGAGTAGGACGATTCTGAGAACACAACAACCGCACAGGCCTATCACCAACTGCCCCTAAAAGAGCCGATTCCCAACAAATAGTCAAGTCATCCAAAACAAAGATTGTTTGGTACGACTAGTTCTTGGCACTTGGGCCTGGATAAACCACAGTGAGATGAAAAGCCTTCAAGAGTGTTTGGGACATGGGATTCAAGGAGAGGCAAAGAAGACCCGAAGTATCAAAAGATACTTGCCGCGGCATCGCATAAGGCTAAATGTGTCTGTTATCGCGAGCTTCAGCGTAGCCCAAGGGGAGTTTATATCAGGTCCTCAATTTGGTTGCTAGTGAAAGCTATGTGGGGAGGTAGGACAGGGCGGGAACTCCAACAAACCTTCATCCAGTACAGCATAGAGCAGGAAAATGCCAGCAAACGTGGTCACGTGCCACGCGAATACACGCCAAAAGTTGCGCAAAACCTGAACATAAAGAGGCACGCGCTGACGCGTGTGCACAAAACAAAAGCCATAAATGCACTTCACCACCGAATTCCATCAGGCACAGGCCCTGGCGAACTGGGTCTTCCCGCAAGGGAGAATTCACGTATAAGTGCAAAAATCTTGCTTTTTTGGAGACTTATCTGGTGTTGGCCCCTGTTTGGAGGTAAAATGACATAAGAAAACGCTGGGTGAGTCTTACTTGTGCGTAGGTCCTGTGCTCCACGAAGGTTTTGACTCCAGATCCAGGCTTTGACGCGCAGGAGAGTTCGGCCACTACAGCATTCAAGTTTTCTCGTGATACGGTTAGTCCTATCAAGCAGTCCTTATTATGTTGAGACTTGGGTCTCGGGTTTGAGGCGCGTTGGCAATCTGACGAGAACATTCTGTCAGCTGACTGGTGAGTCATTTGAACTTTGTGTGTACTTTCTTGTTCAGAATCATCTGTCTCTTCGTTGCGTCGGTGAAGGATGTCAAGGCATTGACGGCTCCAAAACAGTTCATTGAAGTCGTCGTAGATCAGTCGCGCATTGTGGTCAGGGGTGCGCAGAGACGATGCCATGTACCTAAATTGCACACATGCGCAACATATCTGTGCAAAGCCACTCAGATGTGTTGAGCCAGCTCAGTATTGGAAGGATCTGCACGGAGCCTGTGTGAAGTTCAGAGCTACCATTGTTCGTCTCGGATTCGTTGAATGACGTCACGGATCAAGTCGATGAAATCCTCTTCAGGTCTGTACTCCTTGTCCCACGCCATGCAAAACCAGTGAAACAACCAGCACAGGAGCTCAGGAGTATGGCGAAGGTTTGCTGCCTCTGCCCACAGCAGCTTAAATGTAGCGACCTCAAACATCATCTGCTGGAGTTCTTGACGCGTCTCTGGGGAAAATATCTCCGTTGTCGGATTAGCTGCAGCACAGAACCCGGCAGTCCACGACAAAGTTTTTGTAAGAAGCAGGAAAAGCTTAATCTCACTGACCACCAGTTTAACTAGTCGTTGCAAGCAGCTGACCAGCGCCGTCGCGATCCTCGCCGTCGGCCAGCGCAGCATCTTTTGCGCAAACGCTCTCATCGAGCCAAGGCGGTGACCTCCAGGGGAAAGGTGCCGCCCCCAAGTAGTCGCACCATTTGTAGTAATTCGCGAATAAGCGGGAGTGATACTCGTCGAGAGAAGCAAGCAAAACGTCAGGGCCTAGGGAAGGGCTGCCAGGTGGGGCTTCCATGAGAGACAAGTTCAAAATGCTGACACACACGTCCTCCAGCTGATTGTACATGCTTTCTGTTTGAAACCGATATTGCCCCTTCACCACGTACCAAATAGTCTGTTCGATTGTATAAGGTGGTGTGCGCAGCGCCCCAGCAGCGGTCTCTTTCTGCAGCAGAAACGCAGAAACTGTGGAAACTTCGAGCTACAGGGACGTACGGCCTCAGTCAATACTCCGCGAAAAAAGCACAGAGGCCATACATTGCAATTCTGGAGGGATTTCCGATAGTCCAGTGTGGGAACTCCGAATTTTTTGGCGTAGAAGCGGGAGTCTGAGTTGCACAAAAACACGAGTATTTCGAGCACGTAACGGGAGAGGAGGCTGTCGTTGTTGCTCCTGGCGATAGGTTCGTCACTTAAACTTTCTTGTGTTTTTTCCTGTATATTTCGACCCAGTGGGGCGTAGTCCAAGACTCGACTCCGACGCAGGTCTCTTCCGTCAATGTACAGGATGTTCGCCTTGACCAGGCGATCGCGCTCCAGTGAGTTCACCCCTACCCCGACCCCGATCATTTGAGGCTGCCCCAAAGGCTCCATTTTTGCTTTTAACCTTAGTCACGAGAGGGTCACTGCTTGCGAGTGCCGACCTGCACATGACTGGCGGGTCGGTAGAGATAGTCGTCGCAGTCCGCCCACAGAGCCTTCGGCATATCCGAAAAGACGTATAGAGATAATACAGGGATTACCTGAGCTGGTGGGGGAGATCATTAAGGCTCATGCCCAATTTCACCTCGCAATATGCTGTTTCAAGACGGCAACACCAAGCACAAGACTTTCTTGCCAGCTGCGACGACGGCTTCCGGAGTGGCGCAATCTCACGTGTCTCCAGACGGTTTGTTGCCCCCTCACTCAGCAAATCTTCGATATTGTTTGCGCTTTCAATTAGTTAAAGCGAACTGCACGCAGTTGAGGAATACTATCCTGCTCCAGCCGTGGGCTGCGAAGACACTGTCTCCTCGTCCACGAGCGCGCGGCGAAGTTAACACCACGGTCGAGGAGCAGAGAGACTCCCGTCCGTTGTTACTACTCTACACCTCCTAGCGGCTGGAAAATGGAGAAATGTCATTACACTTCACAAGTAAATAATACGCACATTTATTTTGCGGCGGAGGCTACAGACATGCTTTTTCTCGACTCTGCAAACGAAAATGTGGCCGGGTGCCTCGCGAGACGGGAAGAGCGAGAGCACTGCTGGCAACCGCTGGCACCCTCCAAGGGCCAATGAACCGAATAATGCTCTTATTTTACCACTTGACTGTTTATATTTATTAATGGATTTCCTGGAGAAAGGCAGGAACAGGCGCTCAACAAATTGTGCCTACGCCAGTGCCTTCACTGTGCCGAATTGCTAGGGGTGACGTCTCCGCAGAATCCACAACTCTGGAAAAATGACAACTGGCCATCGATAGAGGAATGGAAAGAGCCTTTTAGTGATCACGCCCAGTTGAAGCAGAGGGCGAGGCATTGTTTGTAACGGGAGTTGTACGCGTATTTCTATTTCGGCGCAGGCTGCCTACAGAAGGCTGAAGAAACGCTTAACAGTTTTCTACACTCCTAGCACAAGCAAAAAAGGGGAGTTGGCAATGCTTTGTTCCGGAGATGCCTTGCACCAAGTGCAGAAGCAGGGTGTACTACAATTCGTGGCACGCCGCTTCCTCGCCCAGCCAGCGCAGCCGCTTGTCACTGTGATCAAGAAACGTGGAAGTTGAAGGAGATATTAGCACCTCTAGACAAACTCCTAGATCAAGTCTCCGACTGCACTGCAGCTGTCGGCACTCCGTTGTGGTCGAGGACTCTTCTTACAAATTTGGTCGGCATGCGAGGGAATCAAAATTTGTTTTCTGCAACGACCGAAGTGTGCAACAATCGGCCTTCGGACTCGCTCACAGGCCGTGCTGGTCTTGTGCAAGTGTTCTTTCCATTCTACTGAACGATTCGGTGCTGTCCCGATAGCCATCGGTGCAGCACGGCTCAGAGAAACGCTTCAACATAACCAAACTGCGATGCTGCTGAAAGTGCAGTCGCTGGGCCTAGTTGACTGTCTTTCCACGCATTATCCCCTAAGTGGGCTGTTCATTGCAACCAGCTCCACATCGGGCACAGTGAAAAAGTGAGACACCCTCACTTAGGCACTCGAAAAAGGTAGCTTGCAGCCAGCAAAGGCATGGCTTGCTGCCACAGCAGCAAAGCCAGCAACAGCTACAAGACAAGAAAGCTAGCAAGCGAGCAAAGGCTGCACTTCACACTGGCGCCTTGAGTAGTTTGTTTAAGGCCCACAGGCTAGGTGCTTGGCTGCCCAGGGCTTTCCATGCGTAGCATCTAACGAAATACTGTGGCGATATTGACACCCCTAATGTGAGTGTGGAGGCAAAACGCAGCAAATGCGAGGCAAGTCGCCCGACGCACTTAAATCAAAGAACAAAAGAACTATGCACTTCAATTGATGCGGCTTCAATGGAACGAGTAACGGTTCAGCGGCTGGTAACCAACGTGTAATGCAACACCAACCGTCCGCGGAGAAACCCCCTGCCTTCAGCTTAACGGCAGCCGCCCCGCTGCGAACTTCCATTCAATTCCTCAGCAGTCCCTTTCCCGGAGGCCTTGTTTATTACCATCTGCTCGTACTGCGTCGGCTTTGTGTAGTGTGGTGCACGAGTATGAAGCCCTCGCTCCCTACGGTTCAACTGCTGGGGCTGAGGTGACACTCGATAATGGACAGGGCATTCCCTGAGCAGGAGGCAGATCGGGAACCGGAGACCTTTTTGTCCCCTCCACCGAGCATGTGGTTCGCATCGGCGCCTGCTTCTCCAAATGAACCTTTCGCTGCGCCGACGGACACCCTAGGGAACTCCTTGGATTCGGAACTCCACGAGCGAACAGAGACAGGAGGAGACGAAGAGTTCAGTTCCGTGTTGTGCAGCAGCAATTCGCGCGCGCGACGACCTTCTTCAGAATCCTCGGCAAGCAACACGTCCAGCATGTCGTCGCTGCTCGACTTCATGAGGGAAGCGTGGCCCGTTGGTCTGCCCACAAACAACGCAAGCATCTCATCCACAGCGACTCACTAGCAGCTACATTGGCGCCAACTTCGCTAACCATCATTGGAGATCGGCCGCTAACGGAAAGCATGTAGTCTACACCAATTTAATATATAAGTGAAGGGAGAAAGACAGTAAATAGTAAAAGAACGCACATGCGCCCACGAATGCGGGTGTAACGGCCTGAATGGCGCTCTGAGTCGTGCCAGTTTGCGTCTGCATCTTTATCCTGCGTACCAAAAAAACGCCAGTTGCATTCACCGCCCCTATTCAGCTCAACGCGCTTATCATATCGCTTTAGTTGCACTGCCCGTATTCTCAGAGGAGGCAGATATAGCTCATACCTGAATTTCCTGCACAGTCCCCAACGACACTGAAGAGCCGCGCCTGACCACCTCGTTCTCAGTTGAGCCCGCACTTCCGTTTCTGCAGCGGCAGCAAGCAACAAATCCTCAACCGTTAGTCGCATGCCATAAAACCCAGCCTTTCAGGTGCAGCATATGACGGCGCTTCGCTCTGCTACAAAGAGCAAGCCAGCTCGGCAAAACGCATTATCCTCTACCCGGCTGAATGTGCAACACGTACTGGCAGAAACAGCAGAGGTAGGAAAAGGGACCGTCGTCCATTTTCTTTGCTGATGAGGGCCGGGATTCGCTTGCGACTGAACTTGGCTGCAACAACCAGAAAAAGAGGTAAAATGAGAACTCGGCAAAGTTCAGATGCTGGAACTACTGTGCACCAGCATTCAGTAACCTTTCGTCGTAGCTGATAATAAACCAGCAGACAGAGACTATTTCTCCATAACACTGCCTGCCTAGCTAATGCATTTCCCGAGAAAACACGAAAAGTACACGGAACCCAAGGTGAAAGTCCAGCGGGCATCTGGTTGCATGCGAACCGTCTTTGACGAGGAGCTTTGGCTTCCGACGTTCGTTTCTTCCGTGTCATCATCCGACTTGTTCGCCGAATCCTGAAGATCATCAGCTGAAGAACAATGCATAAACGTACACAGGCACTCACTTAACAAACACGCGCACCCGTCGATTCCATCATATCCCAGCAGACCTAACGCTGCAATCCGCTGCTGCTCGTCATAGCGCATTATAGCATGATCATTGGCTCAGAAAACAGGGTCCTTCCTTTCCATTCTCCCGCCCCCTACGCCGCATTTCGCGGTAGACGTACCCGAGAAGTTGAACTTGGCGTACCCCGTTGCCTTCCGCACCTTCTTCCTTGTGAACTCCGGCTTGACTGGCTGATGAGACACTTGAGCTGCTTCATCTTTTTCGTAGTCCTGCGCACAAGTTAACGGCAGCAAGCAAATTGCTTCCTGTGTGTGCTGTTTGGTTCTGTCTGAGATTCGACAGCCATGTGGCACACATTCGATCCTGCCTACCACCATGACCGGCCGGACCAATGTGGTACCTTGTCACGACGAGCTTAAGGTGGCAAAGTCGTGAACATTCAGCGAAAAAGCAACATGGAAAAGTGTTTCCTACCCTGGGTGCAACCATTGATACGGAGTGTCTAAACTCCACCTTCCCCTTTCCTGCGGCGGGGAAATCCCATTCCGCCTCCTTATCTGCAACGCCGCACCAAAGGCATTTGGTTTGATTATCCCGAAACCCGCAGCCCCAACTTTGCATAAACTGAGTTGGCAAACAAAAAGGTAGGGCTGCCGACTACATGAGAGAAAACGGAAATGAGAAAGCCCATGTGAAAAAGGAGGCCAAATACTCTAAAAGGCCTGGTCAAGGGAATCGAAAATGCGTAATGTACCTGTTTCGACAATGTCCTCCAGGCGAGTGTCTTCGGGGTGAAGTCCTTCTGCCTTTGCTTTTGAAGTAAGACTCTTTAGGGTGTCATGGTAGTCGACTTTCTTTAGCGCCATCAGCTCTCCCGCCTGCAACCCACACCACACCAGCGCAGCGAAGCAAGTAGCAAATAAATTAGCCGCCGACTGCCAGCAGCAGTCGAATGCCATAAGAGAAAACAGTACTCTACACTGGTTACGGAAGCAGGTGGCGTATCTCAGTTTCTGCGCTTAAGCACACTGTTCGCCGTCATCAGGAACAGATCATCCATACAAACCCGAAGTACCCAATATCTGGGCATTGCATAGCACAAATCAACAACGCAGCAAGCTCACCAGTGTGCCGGCACGCAGTGAGACGACCTGCAGGCGGTTGAAGAAGGACGTCATGCAATACAGCGCTGCCGCCCCTTCAGCGCTGGAAATGTCTGCCTTTTCAAAGAACTTGCTGAAGGCCTACGGGCAGAACAGAGCCGAAAGCACGCCCACATGGAGTTGACAAACACAGATGCAAACGCAAGTTGGCTGCAGCAACAAACAACCTCAACAAATGGCACAGCTTGTGCATGGGACAAGGTGTCCTGTGGAGACTGGGAAGCTAACTTCCAGGCTCGTTGACGTAAACTTCTGCAGGAACTTTATTTCCTTCTGCAGGGTCTCTGGTGCGTAGTCATCCTCCTCCAGATCCATCAAGCAAGTGCCCTGGAGAGGGGCGTACGCCAGGCAGTACAAATCCTGAAGGAAAGACCATGTACACTCAACAACGAATCGTCCGCCCAGAAGCAAAACGAAATGCAAAGGCACATAAAAAGCAGCGGAGCCAAAAACGGCCCATAAGCATAATGATAAGAACTAGAAATAAGTACGATCACAGCAACCAGCAGGGAGTGGAAAATTGAAGGATGGCCACTGGCGGTATTAAACGGGACCAAACGAAGCGCAACATGCGGATCAGTAGACAGCTTATGCGACTTATTGAAGCAAAGGGAAAGGGAATAAACAGAGATGGAGTCTACCCTGCCGCACCTGAAGCGCCATCGTCAAAAGGCCTGGAATACCGAAGTACCTCCAAAGACCACACTTGAATTCCCGCGGTAAAGGTAAGAACCGAGAGAGAGTCGCAGTACGGCCGCCACTCCTTGAAGAACTTCCAGTTCTCACTCACACGAAACAACCTTCCGCTCAAATGCCTTGGCAGAAATCTGAGCATATGGTAGGAGAGGAAGCCCTTCATACGAGGACGGAAACAGAAAAGTCCCCCGAAAGCCACCCAGGACCTCTCCCAACGTGACTTAGCTATACCAAATCACAAAGCGTGTGGGGACCCTTATCCGGGGACCTGCTATACAAAGAGCTGTAGACGCATTCGTTGGCGCCCTGGTTGCACCGAGGCGCTCAGAAACGGGGTCGGAGGGCCAGCCAGTCTTGAGTAGAGCCTCCCTAACTCTCAGGGGGAGCCGTTAAGAAGAACAATGCTTCGGCAATCTCCGCCCGAATCTTTGTTCCGCCTTTTGGGGGAGTTTCCCGTTCCGTCCGGGCTGGCCGGTGGTGGTCAGTCGGCCTCTTCAGCCCTTCGCAGTCAATTTGGGTGTGTTACGGTGCTATTTGAACCTACACATGCGGCCATTCCGAGAAATTTATTGTAAATTGGACCAATATGCAGCGCCAACGACTATGAAGGCGGCAGGAGAACAAAGTTCATCTCATCCCTAGCCAGGTGGCTGCTGGCGTACGGCTTCGCTACTGTTGGACTTCAGCTGCTTCCCAAGGAGCGGAGGGGGAAAAGTTACTAGCATAAACAAACAACCGCCAACAACTTTAAAAGAAGACGAAGTGGTCATTCAGCCAACACAGAGAGGACTCCAGCCCAGCTATCGAGCTCTCAGACCGGCAGCTCTTCAGAACTCGATCGTCACCGTTGGGGCTGGAATAAAACAAGCATGCGAGGTGCCCCAATCTCTGCTTACTTACTTTCCATGCATTTTGAAAGTGAAACACTTCCTTCACATACAAGCAACCCACCAGCGAGCTCTGCTGGGGTAGATACATGGCATAGCCGCGATCGCCACTACTGCTGCATGTGCTGCCACGCTTCCGCAGGCCACGCGTTTATCCGGAGGCAAAATGTAAATTCTACTCCTAAGCCAATAAATGCTTCATTTCCAGCAAAATCAGTGGAGCATTTCCTTTTGCCCTCGTCAAAAACGCAATCATCTCTCCTGGTGCAATGTAAGGCGTAGCACGATGGTGCATGGACTGTCGCAAGTTCGTACATGAACACTGACTCGGCCTTAGTATGCAGCGTGCATGCAAGCAGAGCTACAACAATTCTGTACAGTGTTAGCGAGGGCAGCAGAAGGGGTTCTGACTGTGTTTGCATGTGAAGGTGCCTGGCAGCACTAGCTGCAACTACTATCATGCAGCCTTCTCTGCCCCCAGCCCCAGGCCGTTGGGCCGGTATGCCCAGAACGTCTGATTTTGTAGAGGATATGAGGTGTTTCTTAAACAGTCCTACATAAGCTTTCTGACTCGATCGCGGTACACGGAGGTCGACGAATACGATCGTTAACGGGCGTTTGCACTCGGTAGCGCCGCATGATTCATCGGGACAGGCGCGAGGAACGAACTCCACCCCGACAGTGGGAAGCCTGGTGCATAGCAATCCAGTGACTAAAACCGAAGGTGTTTCAATTATTCAAAAAAAAACACTGGAGACTGAGGAAATCTTTCTCCCGAACATCAGTCTGTTCGCCTCTGTCATCACTGAGATTTATCAGGATGTGCCCTCTGGTGTGGAAGCTTCTAACGGTTTGGGGCCCTGTAGCGTTGACACTTGCGCAGCATCTACATCCCACCCAGAGAGAAATGCCTGCAAGGGCAAACGTCCGCCTCTAACCTACGTCCAGATATGACGGGAGCCGCAATGAGGAAGCAGTGGATTAGATCCTTGCTTCGCTAGAGTTGTATTTCCGCCTGCAAAGTTCATCCGAGGAGCGACTGTTGGTATTGGCATCTTCGTTTTCACAAGGGGGAGGCACGATATTGGTGCCTATGCATTCGCAAGGGAGCCACTTTTCAGGTGCGCATCGGGTTCATTATATCCTTTCGGCATGTTTACTACGCGACGTAGGTTTGCTAACATGTTGAAAAGGGAATAGGCTATGGGCGAAATGCGAAAACTTAAACAGGTGGGCCTATTGATAGAGCTGCTGGACCACGAAGAGGGAACGAAAGGGCAAAACGGTGCAGCCAGACGAGGAAATGGGATAGTTCACCGAAGTGAGGGGAAAAATACCACCACCAAGCAAATTATTTGAAGAGGAATAAAGTGGCTATGTAAATGAGACAGGTATTGATCGCAGACCCCAGCCGCTGAATTCAGCAATCAGAACGCTGCGAGAACTTACCGTGCGGCGATTCTACATCTTTTGCAATTAGCAGAACTGGCGTACTTCAGGGTCGCAACTTCATCGAAAGGGCTAAGAAACAACATGGCCAAAGGAACAAACAAAAGTCTCGAGAAACGCGGTGGCTTCCACACAGATTAGGGCGCAGTGATGGACGAGCAGGAGGTGACGGCCCCATCTGCAGATCCACCTCTAGTGAACTCTCCAATGATTCAGGTTCGTTGTAATATTCGTGAGGTGCCAGTGCTACCTGCCTTGAGTTAAGAAGTGTAACTGGTGTCTGGAGCTACGGCGAGGAGGCGCAACGTACATGCGCAGTTTCTGCGACAACGCTTCGCCGATGGCGGACAGGATCTGGCAAAAGGGTGGACATCAGATAAATCCCCAAATAAGAGGAGAACCATACTACCATCATACGGAGCTTTTACTTGGGAGCAATACACCACGACGTAAATTTAGACATATCGTGGATGACACAGTGCAGGGAGCAAATGAGGCCTGGAGACGGCACCATGGAGGTGCATATGATGGGAGGCAACAGGATAGTGCACATTTCGCCGCTTCTAACAGTACTCGCATCATCTACAATGATACGACCGAAGTCAGTGCCCAAGAGGGCAGAGGAACGAGGAGACTCCTACGCGGTACAGAGGCGTTGCAGAAAACAATGGAGACATGGTCCTCGAAGCCGTGGAGTTATCTCTGTTGAAGGCAGCTCGGGCAATTGCACCAGGATCAGTCTATGCAACACAGGCGAAGCTGCCTCATCTGCTTCTTGTCGGTGGCGTGTTCAGACTATGACAGCTCTTGGAGAAGTTCGGGTATTATTGTCTTCGATTCACTTAAGTTCTTAATTAAGGGGATGTGGAGTGCTACAGCAACAGTTTTTTGCTGCTGCGTGGAGAGACTGCGGGACCACCACAGACGGAGGCAACGGCAGCAGCGAGGAAAGCAACAGCAACAACACAACAGGTAAAAAGCATATCAGATGGGACCAAAAGAACAAGGATCAGCAGCAGTAGGAACAGGAACCTTCCGCCCGAACAGCAGGGGGCTCTAGCGAGAAACAGCGCAACAGCATGAGACGCAGCAGAAAGAGATGCAGCAGCAACGGGTGGAGCAGTCAGAGGCACAGCGTGAGGAACTGATGGAACCGCAGGAATCGCACCCGGCGAAGAAGCAGCACGTGCGGCAGAAGCTCGCCTTGTCGGTGATTGCTGACCTACCTGACGCACGGCGGGATGCAGTGCTAGTGCGAGACTAGGGCAGGCCGATGTAACATGGCTTGTCTGATGTTCGAACATGGGGTTCTGCTTGCGTGCAGATATCCTACTGAAGGCCATGCAAATGTTCATCAACTGCGTACAGTGATGATTTCACGGAGCAGTGGGGCACTTCGTTGTGGATTCACGAGGGTCTGCTGGCAGTACCAGTTGTGCTCTGCAACTCATAACAGGCCGTCTCGTCCCAGCAGCAACCCTTTGGCCAGGTCGAATGGGAACTGGTGGGGAAATACTGTTGCTTTTTGGGGGCTCTTACGCCCTCGTCACTACTGCAGCTCGCGGTTTTCCTCAGTTGAGTTCGAGGATCCTAGTTTCGGGATTGGAGACCTCCTTCCTTGGCGTCACAGGTATCTAGGTTGTAGATACCCCTACTGCAATCAACTGGAAATTCTTGCACGCAGACAGAGTGTGGCAAACCTGTAACCTCGTCCTACCCAGTCTATACGGGGGAATTAATTTCCATACAGAAGCCAGACTGTTAGTACTGTCGTGTGCTAGTCTCAAAGGGCGCATGGCATATAATGGATGCAAGATATGCAATATCATGCATCACAACCCCAATAGGAATCTTGAAAACAATAACGCGTCCCTTCTTACCGGGCTGCATGGTGGTGGGCTGCTTTTCTGTGCCAGGGGCTGTTCACCAGTGCCGGCCGTCAAGGACATACCTCATGAAGAAAGAACATTTTGTTTCCAGAAACCTAGCTTCCTATTAGTAAGGCAATTAACACACAATGGAGGGAAAATGGCAGGACAAGAATCCCCGCCACAGAGCCGATGCACGCCGCAGCGCCACACCCCCCGCTACGGAATCCCCAGTGCAATCTGGGAGGCCCAGGCGCTCGACAAGTGGAAACCGAGCTAAGTTTTACCTCATTTCGTGCATATTTATTGTTTCTCTTGTCGTAGGTTTTTTCTTGCTGACGTACGTACTGAGGCCGCAGTCTGGCTCGCCATTTCCGATTGGTATTCAGGAACTTTTTGCGCGCTCCGCGCAGCTTGTCTTTCCAAGCTCAGCCAACACTCAGACGAGTCCTTCGCAATCTTCAGTGCTTATCATGTCTCCACTTACAGAGCTCAAGACGTCAGTTGTCAAGCCTGGGTCCGGACCAACAGTTGCGAAAGGGCAGCGTGTTACTGTCCATGCGACAGGTTCAGTACTGGGTGCTGACGGCACCACGAAGAAGTTCTGGTCAACGAAGGACCCAGGCCAGCAGGTATATTAGGTCCTTATAAGGCCCTCAAATATCCCCCATGCAGGATTTGCTTATAGGAGGAGTTGAACGGTGCATTTCACGCCTATGCCAGTCACAGTGGCATGGAAATAGGTTGACACGTTCGTGCGGTCTTCCTTGGAACATCTAGCCTTCATTGCGTGCCGATCACTGACTTCTCGTGACGTCTTTGTTTGCAGCCCTTCACATGGCAAGCAGGGCTTGGCCAAGTGATAGCCGGGTGGGATCAAGGCGTACTTGGCATGAATTTGGGGGAAACACGCATGATCTACATTCCAGCAAAGAGTGAGCTCAGTGGACTTCTACTGAATGGACGTTTGAGAAACACTACCAAGTGCAGTACTCATGAAACAATCTGCAATTGATTGCTTGTCTTGTGTGCAGTGGGGTACGGCGCGACTGGGTTCCCAGCATGGGGTATCCCGGCCAACGCTGACCTACAGTTTGAAATTGAGTGCCTACAGATACAGTGAAATGCATCGCAGGCCCATGCTTGCATCCCAGCGCGCGGAACTTTTGTAGCCCTCGTTGGCAGTCCTGCCTTCGACCTCTCAAGGTTTCGCCTCAGGGAAGGGAAGCAAGCGACTCTTCACAGTATTCCTTCTTGAATGTGCGGTTCTTTGAAATCGCCGAACGCCTTTGCTCACAACACCGATATAAAGGCGTCTTCCGTGGGTCTCGCCTTCCTTGTTTTGCGGGCTGTGCGCATACCCTCCGAAGCTAGTATCAGGAATGTTGAGGGATGTGCTCCATGCTCTTTGTTGCAGACTCCTTGTGCCGCAATAGCTAGTAATAAGTTGTGGTATTTCCACACTTGTTTATTTTCGCATTTGCTCCACCAAGGAATGCAGCCACTGCGGGATTCGCTCCGCTATTTAGAGCAGGTAATGGTGTACAGGAAACTGGGAGGTGAGCCACGAAAGCGATGCTCGCCTTTTGGCAAGCTGATTGCCGGGACAAAGGTATTGGTGCGATCGTCTTGACGTTAGGATGATCGCAAGACCTTTGCTCCTCCGCTACTCTGAACTACAGAACTATTCTTGTTTAGCTATGGGAGTTGCATAAAACCAGTCCCTATTCCGAAATTGTTCGGCCCGTTTATACCAATAGCAGCTGTACTCGCCTGCCGCGAGCACACTTTCAAAGACTGATGAACAGTACGGACGATGCAGAGCTTCCATTTTGTGGTGTCACGACACCGCAGGCAGTTACATGCCATGGGCGAGCGTCTGCGCATTTTCATTAAAACCCTCATAGAACTTCCGGCATTCCCTTTCATGCTCCAACGACTGAAAATGAAGCTCACTTTTGTCCCTATCGCCTTTGTCCTTTCCACCGTCGTAACAAGCCATGTGACGCCTGGCCAGAGCAAGATCCTTTCGGCGTCAATGCTGTCGGGCATGTTCTTTGGAACGAACACGCCGGAAGCCGCTGTTCCGGCAAACATTGCAGCAACTGTTGAAGCTGCAGTTGGATCTGACGCTCCTTCCGGCGGAGATGAACTGAGCGCTAGCGCTACAAGCGGCTCTGCAGACCTGACTCCAAAGGCCGAGGTCGTGAGGGAACTTGCTGAACAAACGCAGCAAGCCGACTCAGGAGCTCCTGGACAAGAAGTAATGGCGAGCCAGACTGATGCTCGAGCAGTGAAGGCCGAAGCGGCCACTGAGAAGATCATTGCAGGTGCCCCTGACAGTGGAGCTCCTGCAGCAGCCCCAAGCGTAGAAGCTTCTAAGGAAACGAAAGCTCCAGCAACGAGCATGGAGAAGCAGCAGCTTACCGAGGAGGACGCCGCGAAGAATTCTGAGCTTTTGCAGTCCGTCAGCGAGTCTGCTGAAACATCTTGGATCTCTAAAGTCAGCAAAGACAGCGCCATTGAAGCTCTTCTTCCCCTTGTTGCTCTGACCCCTGTCTTGGCGGCCGCAGGGTTCCATGCTGACATTGACGAATCGACGCCTGGTGCCCCTCTTGTTCGGTTCCCAAGTATCGACTACGCCGTAAGCGTAGAAGACCTCAAGAACTACAACTAACACAGGAGTCCTGCATGGTGGGTGGCGCCTTGGCGGGAGCCCGGAAAGCGGCTTCAAGAGACCGTAATGAGAC
Source organism: Eimeria acervulina (assembly GCF_000499425.1). NCBI lineage: Eukaryota > Apicomplexa > Conoidasida > Eucoccidiorida > Eimeriidae > Eimeria > Eimeria acervulina. The sequence goes on along the minus strand of NW_013549532.1, from coordinate 132,740 downwards.
GACTTCGGAGCTGTTCGGACTGGTGAGGCACTAAGTGTGCTCCCTTTACTCAATGCAGAGGCAGTGGCAAAGATGTTCACTGCATCTACCCAACCGTTCTACTGGGGTGCCCTTGCCATTCCTTCGTGGCGCTACCACACTCTCCTTGGAAGCATTACCAGTCACAGAGGCGCTAACTCCAGACCAATCCATCCCGAGAAACGTCTTTCCCCTGAAGAACTTTTTTTCTTTGAGAAAGCTCAGCATTGTCTATATGTGTCCTACAGCTAATTCAAAAGCCCCTCCAGCGTAGTGCTGCCTTCAAAGAAGTTCGTCTCGCACCTTGGAACATGCCACATTACAAAAAGCATAGTTCTGTACTACTTGCAGCTGTGCACACAAAAAGATGCGTGAGAGGTAGATCCCATCTCCAGCAAAGGAAAGTAATGCCTCCACTGAAAAGCCGAAAGAAGTTTTGCAACGTGCATGGAGCTTCCAACGAAATGCAGAGCCAGCTCGTTCCGAAATCTTCCAACAATTCACTCTACTCTCTCCTGGCTTATGGACTTTTTGGAACATTGCCGCTTCTGAAGAATATTTCCTGGGGCGTTCAACTAGGTCACAAGCTGGTGTGTTTGAAAAGAAGGAAGCCTTGGCCGAACGACGCTAAATAGTTGGGCGTCCAAAAATCCGAAGCGGCACAAAATGCACATTGCTATTGATATTAAAAAGTGAGAACATTAAATGACTAAAGGACGCCCATCCAATTTAGAGCTGCGGTTCCATCCCACGCAGTTTTGCTTTCTTCCACACTCTCTCCCACAATCTGTGTGAAGTTATAAAACTAATCGTGGACTCTAAGCATCACGAAAAAAAGCAAAAACAAAGTTCGCTAAGCGATTGTTGCTACGTTTAACCGTCTGTGCGTGAATGTCAAGGCGCTGCTGTTTAGGGCTCATATGCGTGTGCGGAAGGAATATATTGGCTACTGGCCCAATCTGAAGGTCTCCACGTGAAGCCTAATCCTTTAATGCCCTCCTAAAGTTTTCTCGTCCGTGATGCATATGAATTAGTGTATCTGCCCACGGAAAGCAGCAACTTCGGCGTGCGCGGAAAGCTGCAGCGAATGGATTATCCTCTTCTGTTCACGTTTTCAAGTATTCCAATGGGACTCGAAACAAGATATGGGACTTCTAGCTGTTGAAAAATAATGTTTCATTTCCCGAGTCCTTGAAAACGTGAAGGTGTAGCAAGTGACTCGATGATGCAATTGGCATTATTTGTGCCTCGCCTAATCATCAACTGCTCACGGAGAATTGCCTGCATTGCCCTCCAGCTCGAATTTGCTTGCGGGACGTATTTGTGCATTTTTGAGAAACTGGTTTTCCAGATTGTTGAGGAGTGTGGAATAGTCTCTTCTGCCCCTGCCAGTCGCTACTCTCCCGGTCGTCTGGGCCCCGTATTCCGGGTGGTTTGTCCACTGGCAGCGGGAGGGGAGCGTTGACTGAATGGTTTCAAAGCGAAGCAATTCGAACATAAGCGACAATTTCGCGAGGATTCCCTTCATTTGGTTTCTCTTATCCAAGCCGTCACCTGGCCCTATACTCTCTGGGCGTTTTTTCTTGGGAATTCGAGGAAATGAGTGGTAGCGCTGCAGGTATGCATGAACACCTTGCTTAGTATTATTTTGTCGACTCTGTTTTATAGTTTTTCCTTCTACGCCTTCGCTCCGTCTTCAGCACCGGCATATTGTCTGAGCGATGCAATGGAGTGCACACTGCGCTGCACTGTCTGGGGAAATCCTTCCTCCTCCTCTCTCTTACGGGGCTTTTTTGCACTTATTTCTGGTCCCTTTTTATTCTAATGCTTTCTTTTTTTGCTTATATGTGGCCCCTGTGCAGCAGGGGGAGGGAATGGGGCCCGCATAGTGCTTGAGCGGGACACCTGGTTGGTAGAGAAGTTCGAGAATCCGCCGGAAGTTCAGAAACTTTCTGAGGGCCAAATGAAGCAAAAAGTGCAGGTGATCAAATAGGGGGCCGGAGCCACTTCACTGCAACCTTACGCAGAGCAGCAACAACCACACTTCGTCTACAGAAGGTTCAAAACATTCACTCCACGGTTTTCAAGGTTACCGAGACCGCAGACTTACAGCACTCCTCTGTGGCTTTGATTGCATTTCAGTGCATATTTGTGCGTTTGTTTAGTGTGTGTATCTTTCATGCATACACTTGCTTGTTCTAATTATGCATCTCTAGGGGGTAGTTTGTTTTCCTCCTTCTTCCTAGTCATTCGCGACATGCTTATTATCTCTGCATACATGCAGGCTTACATACATTACCAATGACAGACTCCACCTATGAATGTATGTGTATGTGTGTGCGTATGTGTATGTGCTGTTGCTGTTGTGCATATATATATTATATGTATATTATATATATATATATATATATATATATATATATATATTGCTTGCATATGTTTGTTGTTTTTTGGATTTCAGGTTCGGGACTGTCGCGGTTTGGCCCTTCAGGTGGAGCCGAAGATGAATTCGTTGATATTGGATTCGTGTAGCGACACGCGGGTGTGTGTAAATAGTTTGATTGCGTCAGTGGAGATAGTGAATTGCAAGAAGATAAAGTTGCAGGTGTTGGGTTCTGTGCCTTCGATATCCATAGACAAGAGTCAGAAAGTCGATTTATTTCTATCAAATGAAAGCAGAGAAGTTGAGATTACAAGCAGCAAATCTTCAGAAATGAACTTAAATGTGCCGCTTGAAGGAGAAGAAGGCGATTGGCAAGAAATTGCAATTCCTGAACAGTTTCATCATAAGCTGAAACCCGATGGGAAGCTGCATACTCGTGTTTCTGATCTTTACTCTTGCTGAAGCTTCATTTTATAGATCTCTTCATTTACTTATTTTTCTTTTCTTTTCTTCTTTCTTCTTTCTTTTGCCTCACCTCAAGCGCCTCGTCATTTATAGCCGTGCGGTTCGCCTTTCCGCCTTATATTTTTCGTCGCTTGCAATTTTGTAAAATTAAACACTTGAAACATTCTATGGGTATTTTACGTCTTTAACTGGAAATACACCTCAATATTAAGCAGATCTTCATGAGAAAAGGTCTCCTCAACTTTGACGCAGTTTTTTGTTTATCGCTTAGACGCTATCGTCCAGCTTAACATGTTTACAAACTGTCTTTTGTTGTGAATTGCTGCTGCTTCCCTAGTGCTGGTAATATAAAGTTTAAAGCCTCTCGCCTCTTCGGAGTGTTTGCATTAATTGCTGAGGTTTAGCTGCTGGGAGAAGTTAAACAAATAAACCTGTAGCATTCATATATATATATATATACACGTATTTATCATATACACATATATATATGGATATATATATATATATATATATATAGAGCCTCAACTGACAGATATTCTGCTCTTTGTTCGCTTCGTTTATTAATTGAATTTCGTCATCTCAACACAGTTCTGTGTCTCTTTTCTCCATCTTTGTCTATCTATGTCTGTCTTTGTTTGTTATTGTTGTTGTGATAATAACAATAACAACTTGTTATCTGTTGCTTTTGTTTGTCTCTTTCGTTGGCTTTCCTTTGTTTGGTTTCGCCGCTGGTTGCTTCCTTCTTATTTATTTATTTAATTTATTTATTTATTCGTTTTGTTCGCTCGTCGCTTTGCCGAGAGTTTGCATGCATGCGTTTTAGGCTGACAATGTTTAAATGAATAAATACATAAATTGTTAATGGAGGATACAATTAAAAAAAGAGTAATTATCGATGTTCCATCGACATTTCTCTTCTGTTCTCGCTGTTAAATTGCTGTTTTTCTTGTTTGCTTTCTGCTATTGTTTGTGCGCCTGCTGTTGTTATTTATTTGTTTTAGCTTGTTTATTCCCCGTTTTAATGCGTTATTATTCTCTTATTTTTGTTTTTCTTTCGTTACGTCTTACTTCCCCTCCACGTCTCCCACTGCGAGATGTTCGCCAGAGAAAGCAGAAACTAAACCTCCAATCGCCTGAAACAAACAATTCAATCAACAAGTCAGCAAATGCACCAATAATATATATATATATATATATATATATATATAAGCTTGAGGTCTCACTATGCATTATATAATATATATATATATATATATATATATTGGATGTACATGTGCGTCATTCATTTAAAAGAAGACATCGTACAAAAATGCGGAAGTGACGGCGCCACAGAATTTGCACCGACCCAACTAAAACTTCAAATGCTAAACAACGCGAGTTAATTAAATAATAATAATAATAATAATAATAATTAATAATAATAATAATAATAATAATAATAGCAATAATAACAATAATAATAATGGTAACAGTGAAAATATAATAATAATAGTAATAGTAATAATAATAGTAATGATGATAATAATAATAGAATAATCTAATAATAATAATAACAGAATAAATATAAGTGAAATTGAATTTTATTTAATTTGTTTTATTTAAGTGCAGAGATATATGCAGATTGCAAGGCCTACAATTGCAAGGCGCTGTCACTGCATTTCGTGGTGAATGAAACAGAAATTCTGTAAAAAATATTTTTAATGGTGAATAATCGAATAAATAAGTAAAAGGGAGAGCAAATGAATGTAAATAAACTAGCAGAGAGGAAATAAATGATATTTATAAAGTAAATATATTACTAGTAGAGAGACAGGGTTAGAGACGTAACTCACCAGCAGAACTGCAGCGCCTTGAAAGCATAAGACAGAATTTTCTATGGGTTTTCCAAATCCACAGAAAATTAAAAATATAAAACAAAAAAATAAACGAGGAAAATTCGTCATTGTTAATCGAACAGCCGGTGGAACTACAGCAGAACGAACGACAGCCAAAGCAGGTAAAAGAAAGCCTGCAGCTATCTGAGCAAATAAACACATACAATAAATACAAATAAATATCAATATATAAACTCTTATTATCATATTATATTTAATTAATTCAATTAATATTATCGAGATATTCGGAAGAAATAAACAAAAAATTGTGAGACAAATACTCGCCCTCTATATCCACAGCCAACCGCAGCATATTCAAATTACTCAAATTACTAAGTATATTAAGTTAATGCCTTGTATTATTAATAATTGTATTAATAATTATATATATGAACATTTAACATACAACATATATACATGTATATGTAATGTATGAATGCTGTAATATAAATATAAATAAATATGCATATATATATATATATATATATATATATATATATGCATATGGATATGTATGTGCATATGCGTATTTGTATTCAAGTAGTGTATATATGTATATACATATATATATATATATCTGGGTGTCTGTTTATATGTCTAATTGGTGTGTATGTGTTGTGAATTGAAAAGGCTGAAGAATGTATTAAAATTTATCTTTAGGCTGTTGGTGTTTATTACTTCGAAGAGAGAGTAAAAGTAAAGCAGCTGGGAGGGAGAAGCAGCAAAGACGCAAAAAAACAAAGACAAAGAGGCGGTGAAAAAAGCAAAAGAAATTATAAAACGAAGCGGCACACGCAGACGTGCGGAGGCCTGCAGAAAAAACAAAAAGAAAACAAAAAGGAAACAACAAAATATAGTATTTTAATTTTTGTATATGTATATATATATATATATTTTCTTTTGCCGCTCTCTTCTCTCAACAGACACCATAAAATTACTTCAACCGTTTGCATGCAAATTCACGTTCTGCTGCTGACGCTCCCCAGCAGCAGCAGCAGCGGTAGCGGCAGCAGCAAGCAGCAGCAGCAGCAACAAATAAGCAACAGCCGGAATGCAGAGGCAAGCAGCAACAGCAAGCAGCAGGTAAACAGCAGCAGCAATGCAGCAGCAATAGCACCAACAAAAGCAATGAAAAACGGAACCACAGCGGCAGCAGCAGCAGCAGCAGCACCACACCAACAACAGCAGCAGCACGAGCAACAACAAACAGCAAGAGTAAAAGAACTTACACCAGCAGAAGAGACAACAGAACAACAGCAGAAATGCAGCATCAGCAGCAGCAAGCAGCAGCAGCAGCAGCAGCAAGCTCCAGCAGCAGCAGCAAGCAGCAACAGCCAGCATAAAGTACATGAGAAATAGCAGCAGCAGCAGCAGAAGCAAATCATACAATAGAACCAAAAAGGAGAATTACCTCAAACCCTAAACCCTAAACCCTAAACCCTAAATCCTAAACCCTAAACCCTAAAACCTAAACCCTCTATGCGAACGGAAAGATGAGGAGATCGAACGAAAGAAGAAAAATGCTTCAAAAGAAAATATATAAAAAAATAAAAAACAAAACATAAAAAACAAAAAAACAAACGTAGGAAGGGAAGACAGCGAAGACAAAACAAAAACAAAATCAAGCTTAATAGCAATTGTTTAATTAATGAATTTGTTTAATTAATTAAACAATTAAAAAGAAATTATTATTTTCTTTCACTTACAAAATTAAATAGAAGAGAGCCGAGGGCTACAGCAGCCATCAAACAAGAGAAGAGAAGACCGATAGGAATATGATTAAGAGAAGAGAAGTAAAAAGAATTATTATTATTATTATTTATTAATTTGTTTGTTTGATTAAATGCTGCATTTAAATCTTTATTTACTTCTTCTCTTCTCCCTCTCTCTCTCCACCATTCATCTGCTTTGTTTGCGCTCTCCCGCACATACTGCACATTATTATTATTATAATAATCAAAACTATTATTATTATTATTATTATTATTATTATTAGTTTGAAGCTGTTTATTAAGAAGAAGAAGCGGCCAATACAAAACAAATGCCTCTAAAGAAGCTTCGAAAGAAAACTGTAAAAAGAAAGAAAGAAGAGAAGGAAGACTACGCATTAATAAAATGCAGCAAAAACAAACAACAGAAAATATTGAAGATAATGAAGATAAAGAAGAAGAAATAAATAATAAAATGCAGCGAGAAGGAGAAATAAAACCTAAAACAAACAAACAAACAAAACAACTTCAACATATAAAATAAATAAAACAAATGAAACAAACAAAACAAACACAAACACAAGCAACGCAGTAGAGTAGAGACAGACAGGAAAACATACAAAAGAAAGAGACAGAGACACAGACAGAGACCTCTAAGAAAACAAAACTGAAGAAAGAGGCACTAAGAACACACAAAAAAGAATAGAAATATTAAACAACCAGCTGTACATACACCAGAGCGAAGCAAATATAAATTAGGAGGGGAATGAAAAGACGAAGAAGCGAAGGCCAAATAATAAATAAAACAAAACACAAAAAGCGAGTCAAGAGAACAGACAAAACAAAAACAAAATAAAAGACGAAGTTAGGGGCCTTCGAGTTTAAATAAATCGGCGGAAACAGCAGAAAAAAGAAAAATATTTATTGAATGGAGATAATGCAGAAAGAAGAAACAAAACGAATAAACAAAACAAAATAAAACAAAACAAAACAAACAAATAACAACGAGTGCTGTCCTAGTGATGCTGATAACAAAAACAATGTGAATAAATAATAAAAATAATAATAGTAATAACAACAGCAATAAAAAAATAATAAAAATAATAATAATGAACATCATACCTGAAGGCAAAGCTAGCTGGTTGTGCCTTGCTGCTTGAGGTGTATATACACCTTGTGTTTTGCAGATGATGATGATGATGATGAGAAGACAGCAGCAGGAAACGACTTCAGAAATAAAAAAAGGAGCTGTGGGGCCCCACAGCTGAGCAGCAGCAGCAGCAGCAAGACCTGCAGCAACTGCAGCAGCAGCAGCTGCTGCAGTAAGCCATGAGAGTGTTTGTTTGATGATTTGCTGGGGTTGTCTGTATAATTTTGTAATACTAAAAACAGTAAGAGATTCAAAGGCAGTTTCTAATAAGCCCGTTGCTGCCCCCCCTAATATTCTTGCAAGAATGAGAGCTGAAGAAGAAGAAAAGGAGCGAGAGAGAAAAGAAGAAAGAAAAGAAAAACAAAAATATATCAAACAACCTACACAAGGATTGCTGCATGCATCACAGAGCCCTCCTAATATAAAGCTTAAGACTGCTTTAGAAGTAGAAGAAATAAACAACAACCAGCCTATGACTTCTGCGTTTAAGTTGTGGTGTACAGACAGCAAAGGAAAGATATAAGGGCCCTGTAAATACTCTGAAAAACTTGCAAAGAAATAAAAACAAATTAAACAAACCCTAAAAATATTAAAAGGATATATATAGTTGATCTTTATCTCCCCCGTCATCTTCTTCGGTCTTCATATCGACAGCAAAGAGAGGAATAATACGAGAGTTTTTAATAAAATAAATTAAATAATATAATATAATTTACATTTTCATTCTTTTATTCCTTTACTTACTCCTAATAACTCCTCGAAACAAATCAAGAAAAGACACACAGACAGCCCTAGAAGCGCATAAGGTAGTAAAAACGAAGAAAAACAACAAAGGTCTGTTGTATCGATTGTTTGTTTGCTTTTTATTTATTTATTTATTTATTTAATTATTTATTTTTATATTCTTTTTCTCTTTTTTATTTCTACTATCCTCTTGTTTATTTATTTTTCTTCGCGCTGTCTGCTCCCCTCCACATCATTATTCTCTTCAAGCCAACGATCGGAGCCTCCTGAGAAAATAAAACACCGAATTGAATTAAATTAAACCAAATAAAATTAAATTAGATCAAATTAAATTAAATTAATTAAATTAAATTAATTGAATTAATTCATTAGACGGCCTTTTGTTCGAATTTTTTGTCTTTGATTTTCTCTCGATAAGACCGACGACACCCGAAGAACATCGAGCGAAGTTTTCTGTGTTTTGTTTTCTTCACAAAAAGTAATAATAATTAATAAACAATAATTAATAATAATATTAATAATACTGCAGTCTCCTGTCTTTTGTTTTCTTTCTAATAGACACGAATAATAATAATAATAATAATAATAATAATAATAATAATAATAATAATAACCATAGTAATATTGGAGTCTCCTGTCTTTTGCTTTCTTCATTAAAAAGCATAAAAATAACAGAGTAAGCGCAAAATATTTGCAAACAAAACAAAAAAATTTATTTAGATCATCGATCGAATTCAGCGAACTCTCCGCGAAGGCAAACTCCAAGGACACCCCTCTAAGAATATATATATATATATATATATATATATATATATATATTATTCTTAGAGGAGCATATATATAATATATATTCAACATGTATATATATGCATATATATCGCATATACGTAAAACATAAATATAAATATATTTATGTTTTATATTGCTCTCTCCCTTTATCTCTTTGTATCTTCATATTTATTATTATATTTGTCCATTTTATACTTTTAAACTTTTATATTTTTTTATTCTTTTTATTCTTCTGTTACTGCACTGCATGCAGATGCAGACGCCGCTGGGCGTTGCGAGGCGAAGACGCAGAAATCAGCGAGGCCTCAAAAATAATATTTTCAACAAACTTTGTTCCCCTTAGTGCATTAAATGAAACCTTTAATAAAGCCTTTAATAAAGCATTAATAAAGCCTTTAATAAAGCCTTTAATAAAGCTTTTAATAATAGATTAATAAAGCTTTTAATAAAGTCTTTAATAAACATTAATAAAGCCCTTTAATAATGCACTAATAAAGATTTTAATAAGGCGTTTAATAAGGCATTAGATGAAGCCCTGAATAACGCATGCAAGGCCTAGTGGGTATCTTAGGTAAAGCCTTAAATAAAGCCCTATATAGAGCCTTAAACAAAGTTTTAAACAAAGTTTTAAACAAAGAGTTAAACAAAGAGTTAAACAAAGCCTTAAATAAACTTTAAGTAAGGCCTCCTGGGGCCTTAAAAGGCATATAGAGCTCGAAGGTCTTAAAAACTCTTCAAAGTCTACGAAAGCCTTAAATGTCTTAAACGCGTAAATGCCTTATAAAAGAAACTTTAAAGCCTTAACTACAGCCTTAAGTAAAGCCTGAAGTGCTGTATTAACCCTTTAAAACCCTTATAAGCCTTAACGACAGCCTTAAGCAAAGCATTAACTGCCTCATAAACCCTTTAAAACCCTTATAAGCCTTAACGACAGCCTTAAGTAAAGCATTAACTGCCTCATAAACCCTTTAAAACCCTTACAAGCCTTAACGACAGCCTTAAGTAAAGCATTAACTGCCTCATGAGCCCTCAGAAGGCTTAATAACCCCTAAATATATCCTTAGAAAGAGCATTTAATGCCTTATAAACACTTAAAAGGCTTAATAACCCCTAAATATATCCTTAGAAAGAGCATGAAATGCCTCATAAACACTTAAGAGCCCCATAGAGCCTTAAGAGGTGCATAAAGCCATAAAAGCCTTAAAAGCCTTAAAAGTCTTGAAAGCCTGAAATGCCTTAAGAAGTGTTAAAAGGCTTAAAAGGCCTTAAACGCCTTAAATGCCTTAAAAGCCTTATGTGTTGTAAAGACGCAGAAAGCCTTATATAAAGCCTCAAACGCCTTAAAAGCCTTGAAAGGCTTATACAGCCTTAAAAGGCCTTATAAAGCCTTATAATGCTTTATATAATCATTATATAAGCGTATTAGGCTTTTAAATAATAAAAGAGAACACAACAGAGAGTAAACAACATAGACAGTCTGATGCTCCACACAACAGCACAAAACAATTTCATAATTCATTCTTTCTTTAATAATAATGATTATAAATATTAATAATAATAATTATTATTATTATTAATATTATTATTTCTTTAATTCTGTTTGTTTCTCTTATTGCCTGGGCACGCCAAGCATGCATGCGGTGAACTCGACGCAGAGAACAGACGAAGGCAGAACGAGGCGAAGAAAAAAGAATAAATAAATAAATAAATAAATAGAGAAGCAAATAAATAAATAAATAAACAAAGAAACAAAGACAAGAGACAGGCACCAACACAAACAATATAAGCAAACACGCAGATAGACAGCACTAGCAGCAGCAGGAGGAAGAAGATAAAATAAGAGATAGACAAAATAATAATAACAACAATAATAATTATTTATGTTTGTTAATAAGGGGAATAACAAAGGTTTCTACTTCTTCTGCATCGAGACGGATAGCGGTAATCTGTTTGCCTTCGTATCTTCTTGTACTCATATTAGATATACAATTGTCGCAAGCTTCTGCTGTAGCAAATTCAAACAAAACATCGCAAAGAAGATAAGGAGAGCTTCCTCTATTATCAGGTGTTATTATAACGCCCCCAACCACCTCGCCGAATTTGCTACAGCCCTCCTTAACATCTTCGTATATATCTTCGTAGTCTTCTGAGCTCTGAATCTTCGCCGTCTCCACCACTTGAATTATTCGCATGTAACGAGACGTCCCTAATCAACAATGCACACAAATATATAAACATATATATACATACATATACATATATATATATATATATACATATGTTTATACATGTATAGATATATATGTATGTATATAGTTGTATATTTGTACAGCTGTATATATAGGTATATATCATGCATATATCTATTATTTATTATTGCTTATTCTTATTTAGCTTAAATATATGTATGGGTATGTATGTTATATGTGTATGTATGCATGGACGCATTCTGTATTTATAATGTGCTGTCTACAGCATATATATTCTATATATACTATATATATACTATATATGTATATACATATATATGCAGCTACGTCTCTATATCTGCATACTATACACAGACAGACATAACTGCTGTACATAAATATTAGGAGGAGATTGTTATAGGTGTGTGAGGCTGAGGATAGAAGAATAAAGACGAATAAAAGAAAAAGAAAACGAGTTGAAGGACAGTGAAGGTAATAAGGCGTAATAAATATTAAATTGAATGCATGCAGAGACTGCAGACAGCGACTCATATTTAAAGGAGACCTCTCTTGATCTTTTTGTCTTTTCTACCCGTCTTCAATCTACCTATATCTCTGTCTATCTCTCTCTTCTTCTTTTTTCATTGTTTATCCTCGCCTTCAATCTCTTCCTCTTTAATTCATTTTGTCTATTTGGCGCTCTCTCTCATTCTTTCTTCTCTGCTCTTATCACGCTGTCTCTGTCTATCTCTATATCTCTCTGTATCTCTATCTCTATCTCATTATCTCTCATTAGCTCTCATTATCTCTCATTAACTATCATTCTGTCTGTCGTTCTATTTTATATTCATTTTCTCTCGTTCTCACTAAATGCATGTAAATGTATGCATATGCATGCATGCGTGTATTTGCTTCGGTTTGCCCTGTCTATACATATATAGTCTATATATATACACCTCTCTCTCTCTGTCCCTATGTTTGTGTGTTTATGCATAATAATAATACTATAATTATAATTATGAATATAATTGTAATTATTATGAATGACGAAAGAAATTACCTGGAGGCGGTCCTGGTGGGGGTTGCGGGGGTTGTGGGGTTGCAGCAGCAGCAGCTCCTCCGAGTAGAATAGCAGCAGCTTGCTGCCCCATGACAGTCATTGCATGCGTTTGAGCTGAAGAAGTTGTTGTATAATCATTAGGCCTGGAGACCTTTAGAGGGACCCCTAAGCAGAGCATGCCGTCCATAGTAAGCGCTCTTTCTGTTTCTTCTACAGATGTGAATTCAACGAACCCGTAATTACCCTTATCTTTTGCGAACCAGACATATAAGACAGGATTAACATTAGGGTTTGAGCAAAACCCTCTTATCTTCATCTCCTCCCAAACCATCTCTTGAAACATTTGCTCTGTTAGCCCTGCATGCAGAGGTAAGTTGCCGAAATATAAGCGACGCAGCTTGCGAGTGCTGTTCATTGCTGCTGCATCAAGCTGCTGCGGCCCTAAGGCTCCTGCTGCTTTAGCTACCCACTGAAAGCCGTCCCAGAACAGACGAATCGGCTCATGCCCTTCGCTGTCAGCTAACTTCTGAAATCCTCCTGCCCTACGTATACACTCGGCTTGTTGTCGTCGTCTACGCCTTTCTCTGCTACGAGATCTCTCTCGAGAAGTGCTTATATCTCTATTTAACCTCTTCTTCCTTTGACCCCCTTCTCCCCCTCTTTCACCTCCACGAGATGTAGAAGAAGGCCGAGGAATTGAAGGAGACCGATGCTGACGATCTGCTGATGTCTGTACACCTGAACCCCCTCGATCACCTCCTCGCTCGCGTCGATAGTCGCGGTAATAACCCCCAGAAGAATAATAACCACCACCTTCACCTCGATCCCGATCCCGATCCCGGGGACGGTACCCCCCACGATCCCGTCCACCTCTGTCGTCGTCTCTATACCCCTCACCACCTCTGTCTCTTCCTCTATCTTCATCTCTATAACCACCTCCACCTTCATAACCCCCTCTAGATAAAGGAGGAGGAGGAGGCCTTCCTTCTCTTCTATCTCGCTCGCCAGCGCCTCTGTACCCCCCGTGGGGCTCCCGACCTCCTCGCCAAGGCTGCCACCGACTGTCTTCACTTCCATATGCCTCTCCTTCATCATGAGGGCCGCCTCCACCTGCCGATACACCTGAACCAACACCTCTATCTCCACCTCTCCACGCAGAAGAACCTCCACCCCCCCGCCCGTTCGAGGCCGGGCCTCCTCTGTAAGCCCCACCGCCGCCTTCGCCTCCTCCTCCTCCTCGTTCCCCCTCACGGGGCATCATCTTTTCTGCAGCAAACAAAGCAAAAAGAAAAGGAATAAATGCATGCACGCAAAGCAGCATATATATGTTTCTCTATATGCATGCACTCCGCTACCCAACAAACAACGAGATATATACACTCCAATCTAATTCATAAACAACAGTGCTAATCAACACCCTCATAATTATGCTCAGGCTCCATCAGCTGCTCCTTCCTTAACATAAACATCTCTAACAAACAACACGCCCCAGATCTGCATGCGCACCAACGGGTATACTTGCTTAGGGTCTATGACCCCTCTACAGCTTCGTATCCTTCAATATTCCCGCACCACCACCAGTGGCAGCAGCAGCAGCACTTCAATCTAACAGCAGCAGCAGCAACTGCTGCAGCTGCAGCAGCAGCACAACACCACACAACTCGCAGGGCCGCTTCCGTAGCCGCCAGGGCTGCTGCGGGGTGTCGACTGGCGGCCGGCGCAGCTTGCAGAGAAACAGAGGGCAAAAAGGAGCTCTTTAGAAGAGAAAAAGAAGAAATTAAATGCAAAAACCAATTATAATATCTTTTTAACCTTTAAAACAACCCCATACCGTAAGCGAATACGACAGGGGGGAATGGCGGCGGTGTCGCGGCCCCCAAAGGCTTCCGCTAGGTACGAGACATTGTACATGCAGCACAATAGAAAAAAAAGATAAATAAAAATAAAATAGACAATTAGGGCATTATTTTAACGACAAAAACGTTATAAATACGAATATGCTGTTCATTTTTGCTTAAAAATCAGATTTGCATAATTTATTTCAGCTGTACCGACAACACCTCTCTCACCATCTCAACACGAGAAAAAACAACACCCCTCCTCCACCTCTGCATCGGTGTTGTTCCCAGCCTTTGAGTGTATTGTTGTTTTATTGTTTCTAACGCCTTCATTATCTTCTTCTTCATTGAAATCTTTACTGAATTAACTAACAGCTTCCACATCTCAACGCCTGGGCTTCGCTCCCGAACAAACGGAATGCTATATATCTTAGCCTGGCGTAGTGTCGAGCGCTTCTCTTTTGAGTCTTCTTCTTTCTTGCTTACCTGATTACTTCTCTGCTCTTCGTCTCCTCTGTGTCCCAACTCCTTTGCTCCTCCTCTCCCTCTTCCTCGCCCCCTCCTCCCCCCTCTCCGCTGTCTTCCTGCCTATACACCGCAGCAGGTACTGCTGAGGAGGTCTACAGGGCCCGAGGATGGCGGCTGAGGGCTCCGCAGTCTCGCGGTAACTCGCAAAATGAGCAGAAGGCGTAGGACAGCTGAAGGAGGAGAAGGCGGCGCAGCAGAAGGAGGCGCCGCTGCTGCAGCAGACGATTGCTGGATTGCTGCCGAAACAGAGCCCCTGCAGCGGTCAGACAGCGAACACAAGTATGCAACAATGGATGTAGAAGATCTAGGTGCTGCGCCAGCAGCACCAGGAAGAGCAGCAGCAGCAGCAGCAGCAGCAAGGAGACCAGCAGCATCAATAGGAAGAACGGCTGCAGCAGCGCCGTTGAAGCGGCCTCGGGCGCGCTTGGTCGTAGAAGATGGAGACAGTGATCTCCTCCTCCTCCGCAGCAGCAGCAGTAGTAGCAGTAGCAGCAGTAGCAGCAGCAGCAGTAGCAGCAGCAGCAGTAGCAGCAGTAGGGCGGGGGCCCCAGCAGGTGTTTCTTTTTCTCGGGCTAAACCCAGTGGTGATTATGCAGCAAATGCAGCTGCAACATCATCTGCAGATGCAGAGACAGTTCGTAGAGGCGGGAGCCCACCCGCAGCAGAAGCAACAGCTGCAGCAGGAGCAGCAGCAGCAGGAGCAGCAGCAGCACCAGCAGCAGCAGCAGGAGGAAGACGAAGTGCTGCGGAGGCAGTGTTTGGCGTTGAGGTGTGGCAGGGAGGAGGAGACCGAGTTGGTTATTTATATAATATTATACAAACTAACTTCACTGTCACAGCCTCTAAAGAAAAAAAACAAGTCTACTCAGGTCCTCAACAAACCCTAAACCCTAAACTCTAAACCCTAAACCCTCGGGGGTTTGTATAGTTGGTGCTTTTAGGGTTGTTTGGAGACGACATCAGATGCATTTTTGTGTGTTAAGGGTTTAGGGTTTAGGGTTTAGGGTTTAGGGTTTGAGTGGGTTGTCTTTATTGCCAACTGGCATGTATAAGAGTCTAGAGTTTAGGGTTTAGGGTTTACGGTTTAGGGTTTGCGGTGCGCAGGGCTGAATTTATATTTCGTCAGCGAAGAAGGGTTTACCTTTCGGTCGTCTTTAATTCATCGCCCGCACTTCACTGTTGCTATCAAAAGAACAACAGCCGAGGCAGCAGCAGCAGCAGCAGCAGCTCTAGGAGACAAGCTCTCTAAGTATAACGTACGAAATAAATAAATAAATATAAATAAATAAATAAATAAATAATAAATAAATAACAATACATATACACTTGCTCTTTGCGAGTGTTTCTAATTGTTTTTTTGTTTTGTTTGTTCTCGCTACTCTTACTAATAATTTTCATCAGTATAACTTTGAAGATTGTTTTATTGTTTTATATATCGTTGTATTAATTATTATGTTATTTAATATATTGCTGTTGCTATTATTATATACTACGTTGTTCTATTATTGAATTTAGTTAATATTATTGCAATGATATAATTTGTTTTTATTATTGTTGCCAGGTTATTGAGTTAAATGAATATGATGATGATAAAATAATTTATTTCTAAATATAAAATAATTTTTATTTTTATTGTTGCCGGGTATCGAACGCGCGCGAGAGATAATTTTGTTATTGAATGAAGTGAACATAGTAGTAATGAAACGATTTCTTTATATTTGTTGTCAGGTATCGATCGCTCAAATTGCTGCAGTTGATTTGAGCGATTCTTCGCATTTATCAGTCTACGGCCCATCTCCTCCCGGCACTGCATGCGATGAGTTTGGGGCTTTGAAGCGAAAGCATGATTTTCTTCGTCTTTCTTTCGCTACTGTTAAGGAGTTGGTTGACGCTAAACAAGATATTAATTATATATGTACTGCTCTTACTCATCGACACGCTGCAGCAGCATCACCTACACACTCTTTGCTGCTGCTAGTGCTGCTGCTTAATGCTATACTGCTCCTGCTAATGCTGCTGCTTCTAGTGCTGCTCCTCCTATTGCTGCGCCTGCTAGTGCTGCTGTTGCCGCTGCTGATGCTGCTGATGTTGCTAATGCTGCTGCTGTTTGCTTCTATGTTTGTATGTTTGTTTGTTTGTTTGTTTGTTTGTTTGTGCTGAATTACTGCATTTATTTGTTTGCTGATTTGTTGGTGCATGCGGCAATTTATTTGTTTTTTTGTTTTATTTATTATGTATTTGTTTTCTTTTCCTTTCGTCTCTGTTTATTTTCTTTGTTGTCTTCATTTATCGATGAAGTAATAAACAAATAAACAAATAAACAAATAAACAAACAAATAAATACAAGATAAAAGATAATTTTTAAATTTGTTTGTTTATTTGTGTTCAGTGCGTGAATCATCTCGTCAAAGAAATTCTTCTTCTCGGTTTGCTTCTCTAAACAACTCTTTTGCTACTCATTCTGCTGCTGCTGCTGCTGATGCTGCTGCTGCTGCTGGCAATACACCCGAAGAGCAGCATCAGCCTTCGCTAGATCTGTTGGAGGAAATATATGAAGCTGATGTACCATACATTTCCAGGTCAGCAGCAGCAGCAGCAGCAGCAGCAGCAGCAGCAGCAGACGGAATGGCAGACGGAATGGCAGCAGCTGCTGCAGAAGGAATGGCAGCAACAGCAACACAAGTAGAAGCAGCAGCAGCAGCAGAAGCAGCACCAGCAGAATCATCATCCTCAGAAGCAGCAGCAGCAGCAGCAGCAACAGCAGCAGCAGCAGCAGCAGCAGCAGCAGCAGCAGCAGATTTCTAGTTGTTGTGCGTTGCATGCAGGTGTTGTATTGACTTAAACATTCGCTGCGGTCGTTGGTATTCAATCGGCAGACAATCAACGCAAATAACAGAACCCCTACAGGTAAACCCTAAACCCTAAACCCTAAACCCTAAACCTTTTATATTAATGTGTATATATATATATATATATTTCTTTCTGTGCTTATTTATTCATTTGTTTGGATGTATGTTTGTATGATATTTTATATATTCGTCTTATTTATATTATTTGCTGCATTTGTTTATATTTTACTTTCCTTCTGTCTGTCTTTGTTTAGAAAGCAGAGCAAATTCTTTTTAAATTACTTCGTCTTTATCTTCGTCTTTACGTTTATGTTTATGTTTGTTTCAATCTTTGTGTATATATATCTTCCTATGTGTTACTGTTAATGTTTATGTTTGCATTATCTTATTCTTGTTTGTTTGTATAACAAAAATAATATAATAAAAATAATATTATTTTCTTGTTTGTATAATAATAACAATAACAATAACAATATACAAATAATATATTATTATTGTTTGTATAGCAATAATAGTACTGTACTATAATATAAATATTGTTTGTTTTGTTTGTTTGTGTTGCGCTGCAGCTGTCTGTACACCCGACTTTATCAAGTGCTGCTCCTTTATCTGTATTAGCATTTGATATTGAGTGTTATAAAGAACCTTTGAAATTTCCAGATGCTAGCAAAGACCCGATAATTTTGCTGTCTTATGTGTTTAATCAGCAGGGTTATCTGATAATAAACAGAGAGTTTATTAGTGCAGACATCCCCGTCTTTTCTTTTATTCCCAATGCTGATCTAAAAGGCATTGAAGACATCATTGTCTTTAATGAGTCTAATGAAATAAATGCTATTAAACGGTTTTCACAACATGTCGCAAAATTAAAGCCTCATATCATCGTAACATATAACGGAGACGACTTCGATCTACCCTACATCTTCACCAGAGCAAATGTATGTCTCTGCTTAATTTTATATATACTATGTATATTCATCATTATATATATCTGTTATAAATGCATTTAATTTTATATTTTGTTCTAGTTTTTTTTTAAATGTAATATATGCTGTATCTTTACCCGAGCAAATGTAATCCTTTATCCTTTATATATATATATATATAGAATAATATATATTATATATAATATATACTGTATAATATATAAACTAATATGTAATATATATTTGTGCATTACCATTGTATATTATGTTTCGTATGAAATTAAATTTGAAGTAAAATAAAAAATAATTGATCGTCTTAGTTTTTTGAGTAGAGTACAATGAAGTGAACTGAATTACCATAAGCTAATAGAATAAAATAAAATAAATTAAATTAAATTAAATTAATTAAATTAATTATTATTTGTCTATTCGCAGACTCTCGGAGTAGACATCTCTCTTCTTATAGGGCTGCTACCCGCACAGAAGGGGGATCCAGTTGTGGGGGTCGGCCCCGTCTTGCACTTAGACGCATTTAAGTGGGTAGAGAGAGATTCTTATCTTCCTCAGGTAAATATTAATTAATTAATTAATTAATTAATTAATTAATTAATTAATTAATTACATTAGTTTAAACGTTTTATTTGATATACTCGCTTTTGTTTAATGCTGCATATATATGTTTTTTTATATGGGTTGAAAGAGATTCTTATCTTCCTCAAGTAAATATTAATTAATTAATTAATTAATTATTATTATTTAATTAATTAGCCTTTGTTTTAATTGTTTGATTTTATTTTAATTATTAGATTTGATTATTCTATTTAATTCTTTGATTTGATTATTTTATTTAATTCTTTCATTTAATTCACTTCTGTTATTTAATTATTTAATTATATAGTTTAATTATTTAATTATTTAATTTAATTATTTAATTTAATTATTTAATTATTTTATTCAGGGGTCGCGTACACTGAAGGCAGTCTGCAAGGCGAAGTTAGGGTTTAACCCTGTCGAAGTTGATCCAGAAGATATGGTATGCATAATATTTATTTATTTATTTATTTTATTTAGTTTTTATTATCTTGTTTTTATTTTATTTATCTTGTATTATTTAAATATTATTATTATATGTGTTTTTATTTTATTTAGTTTTTATTATCTTGTTTTTATTCTATTTAATATTTATTATCCGTTTATTTTATTTAGTTTTTATTTTTTTATTTTTACTTTATTTAGTTTTTATTATTTTATTTATTTTATTTAGTTTTTATTGTTTAAATATTATTGCATGTGTTTTTATTCTGTTTAGTTTGTATTATTTAGTTTTTATTTTATTTATTTTTTATTATTTTATTTTATTTGGTTTTTATTATTTTGTTTATTGTTGATTCCTTTTTAACTTCATTTATTTTTTGATTCTTTTTATTTATTCTTTAATCTTTTATATTCTTCAATTCTTTATTAGCTATTTTATTTATTATTTAATTCGTTTTAGTTGCCTCTCATCTTCTTGCTCTTATATTTATTCTTATTTGTATTTATTTATTTATTATTTTTTATTTGCTGTTTCTGTTGATTCATTTTTATAGCATATATATTTTTCTGCTTTTTGTGTATTTTTATTTGCTTATTAATATATCTCCGCTCTATTTATTTATTTATCTATTTTATTTATTTATTTGTTTTATTTATTTGTTGATTTATTTATTTATGTATTTATTATTTATTTATTAAATGCAGTTTGTCTCTCCATCGCTTTTTCTGTTTTTTCGTTCGCCTTTCTGTCTTTTTCTAACTACTCAAATTAAATTAATTAAATAAATTAAATAAATTAAATAAATTAAATATTATTAATTAAATAAATTAGATTAGTTGAAGCAAGTTGTATATATTTTAAATGTATGTTTGCAGGTGCCGATGGCTGCTGAAGACCCTCAGCGTTTATGTGTATATTCTGTGTCTGACGCCGTGACGACATTTTTATTATATTATAAATTTATTCATTCATTTATCCTCGCTCTAAGCACTATTATACCCATGGTAGTAAGTTTAATTTATTTAAATGCATTTAAAATATTGCTTCGCCTCTCTGCTGATTATCTGCTGTCTCTTGTGTTTTTATTTATCTCTCTCTGTTTGTTTATCACGCTTTGTTTTTACTTCTCAATCTTTTATTTATATCTTTTTGCTTCTCTCTCTCTTTATTTATCTGTTTGTTCTTTGTTTAGTTTGTTTGGCTTTCGCTTTTTGTTCGTTTTTATTTCGCTTTCTGTCCTTCTGTCTCCTCTTCCTTTTCTTGTTTACGTTTGTTGCTGCTGCATTTGCTGCTGCATTTGTTGTTGTTGTTTTTGCTGCTGCTGCTGCTTGTTTTGCTACGTTTGCTGCTTGATATGCTGCTGCTGCTGCTGTACGTGCTGCTACATTTGCTGCTGCTACATTTGCTGCTGCTACGTTTGCTGCTGCTACATTTGCTGCTGCTACGTTTGCTGCTGCTACATTTGCTGCTGCTACATCTGCTGCTGCTACATTTGCTGCTGCTGCATTTGCTGCTGCTACATTTGCTGCTGCTGCATTTGCTGCTGCTACATTTGCTGCTGCTACATTTGCTGCTGCTGCATTTGCTGCTGCTGCATTCAGCCCGAATCAGTGTTAAGACAAGGAAGCGGGACGCTATGCGAGTTTTTGTTGATGAGCGAAGCCAAACAAAGACAAATAATATTTCCGAATAAACATAAAATGCCTCTAAAAAGATTCTGGAGAGACAAACAAACACAAAAAACGCATCTTCTTCTTCAAGACAGTTACGTCGGAGGTCGCGTAGAGTCCCTGCAGTGCGGCATGTAAGAAATGTTTATTACTATTATTATTATTATTTTATTATTATTTTATTATTATTTTAGGGTTATTATCTTATTATTTATTATTATTTTATTATTGTTTTATTATTTTTTATTATTTTATTATTTTATCATTATTTTATTATTATTATTTTATTATTTTATTA
>NW_013549532.1:108766-111114 GCF_000499425.1 Eimeria acervulina | reverse complement strand
TTGACTATTATTTATTATTTTATTATTATCTACTATTTGATTATTATTATGCATTCTTTTTGTTTATTCTTCTTTATTTACTTTTACTGTTTTTGTTGTGCTTTATTCGATTTTCTTTAAGTGTGTACGAATATAAACCCTGAGTAAGAAGAGAAGTATATATATATTACATATATTATATATATTTATATATATTTATATATATTTTTTATATTTGTTTGCTTGCAGCTACCGTCAGGATCTGGCTGAGCGATTTGAGCTGTCAACAGCAACACTTTCTTTTTTAGAGAGTCAGTTAGAGGCAGTATTATTATTGTGGATGAAGGAGGAGAGTAAATCAATGAAAGAGAGTTTATCTCCGGCTTCATTTATAGATTATGAGAAGAATCTGAAAGACATGCAAGACAAGCTGCAGCAGCTGCAGCAGCACACTGTGCTGCATGCGAAGCCCCTTCTTCTTCATCTTGATGTTGCTGCGATGTATCCGAATATTATTTTATCTCAACGTCTTCAACCAACTGCAGTCAAAACCCCGCAACAATGCGCCGAATGCCCCTGGAAAGATAGAGGTAATAAATCTGCTGCTCCTGCTGATGTTGCTGCTGCTGTTGCTGCTGTTGCTGCTGCTGTTGTTGTTGCTGCTGTCGCTGCTGCTGCTGTTGCTGCTGTTGTTGCTGCTGCTGTTGCTGCTGCTTTTGCTGCTTCTGTTGCTGCTGTAGCCTTTAATAATGTATCCCGCTTGAGTTTAGGGTTTATTAGGGTTTATTTATTAGGGTTTATTAGGGTTTATTTATTAGGGTTAATTGTATGAGTGTAGATGCGTTAAAGTCGTGAATTATTATTATTCTTTTCAATTATTCCTTTTAGTATTATTCTCTTAATAATAATAATAATAATTATTATTATTATTATTAATATTTAATTATTCTTTTGATTGTTTTTTTTTGTTTTTGTTTGTTTAGCTGCTGAATGTCAACGCAAATTATATTGGAGACGAAAAGTAGAAGTGACGCCAGCAGAAAAAGGCGAAGTAATGGCTATAGAAAGACATCTTGCTGCTGCAGCGCATGCAGTGCATGCAGCAGAACCCAGCAGCAGCAGCAGCAGCAGCAGCAGCAGGAGCAGCAGGAGCAGCAGGAGGAGAGGAAAAGAAGAATTTAATGAAAATGAGTTGATGAGAAGCGATGAAGAAGACAAAGAAGAAGATAAACAAGCAGCATCATCATCAGATGAAGATAATGATAATGAGGATGAAGATAATCAAGATGAATACAAACTAACTAAAAACAAAAATAAAAATAAAGATAATGCAACAAAACAATCTTGGGCTGAGCTTACAGATAAACAAAAACACTTTCTTCTCGTCAAAGCCGTCAAAAAATATTGTCAAAAGGCACACAAAAAAACAAAAATCGTTAAAGTAAACCCTAAACCCTAAACCCTAAACCCTTTTAACCCTTTTAACCCTTATATTAACCCTTTTAAGTTTTAAACCCTAAGCCCATTTAACCCTTCAAACCCTTCAAACCTAAACTAATAAATAAAAATCAAGTAAATAAATAAATCCATAAAAGAATAAATAAATAAATTAATTAAATAAATTGATATGTGCATGTGCAGGAAGTAGAAGAAGAAGCGGTAGTATGTCAACGCGAAAATTCTTTTTACGTGGATACTGTGCGGGCATTTAGAGACAGAAGATATGTCTTTAAGAAAAGTTTAAAAGAAAATGAAAGACAGCTGAAAAGATTAAAACAAATTAATGCGCATTTTCAGGCTATCAAACAAGCTGCAGTAAGTTCTTATGCATATTATTATTCCTATTATTGTTATTATTGCTATCATTGTTATTATTATTTTTATTATTTATCTTACAAGCACACGCCTGTTTCTGCTGCTGAATTTGTTGCTGCTGCTGCATTAGCTTCTGCTGCTGCTGGTGCTGCATTAGCTGCTTCTGTACCTGCATTAGTTGCTGCTGCTGCTGTAGCTGCATTTCATTAGCTGCTGCTGTAGCTGCATTAGCTGCTGCTGCTGCTGCATTAGCTTCTGCTGCTGCTGTAGCTGCATGATTTGTTGCTGTATGCTGAATATATATATATATATATAATTTGATAGACAAAAGATGAATAAGAAAAGTGCATATATATATATATATATATAAAAGATATTGAAGAAGTGAGGTTTAAAGTTTAGTATCTCTTCAGGACCTAGTGCTGTTGAACGATTCTCTTCAACTGGCTCATAAATGCATTCTCAATTCTTTCTACGGATATGTCAAACGCCCAGCCGCGCGGTGGTTTTCGATGGAAATGGGGGCAGTCGTCACCAAGGCCGGTGCAGATGTT
>NW_013549532.1:76451-108666 GCF_000499425.1 Eimeria acervulina | reverse complement strand
TTTTAGTTTGATTTAATTTAGTTTAATTTGATTTTATTTATTTTAGTTTATTTTAGTTTGATTTGATTTGATTTGATTGTTTGTTTGTTTGTTTGTTTGTTTATTTTTATTTGTTTGTTTATTATTGTTTGTTTTGTTTTGTTTGTTTTTTATTTGTTTAATTTAATTCATTTATTTTTATTTGTTTATTCCTTTGTTTATTTATTTATTCGTGGATTTCTTTTATTTTTGTTTGTTTGTTTGTTTGTTTGCGGCTTTGTATTATCTTTGTTTTATCTACTTATTTTATTTTGCTTTATTTTATTTTGTTTCGTCTTTTCGTTGTTATTTTTTTGTTGTTTGTTTTCTTCTTTTCTTTTTCTCGATTCCGCCTTATGTGTATGTTTATATTATATATATATATTTGGAGTTAAGTTAACATATTGTTTGTTCATTTGTTTGTTTTGTTGTTCTTTGCTTTGTTTATTTAATTTCTTTCTTTATTCTGTTTCTTCACTATGTTTTTTCGTTTGATTATTTCGGCTGTTTATTTTGTTTATTTTGTTTATTTTGTTTATTTTGTTTATTTTGTTTATTTTGTTTATTTTGTTTGTTTATTTTGTTTGTGTTTTATGCTTTTCTCAAATTTGTTTTGTTTGATGAATAAAGAAAAAGAATAAAAGAGTGAGTATAAAAGAATTAAGTAAATAATAAATATAATTTTATTTGTTTTGTTTGCATGCAGGGATCTAGTAGATAAGATAGGTATAACTTTAGAGCTCGACACGGACGGCATCTGGTGTTTGCTTCCTAATACATTTCCTCTCAACTATACCTTTACTCTAAAACCAGAGCAGCAGCAAACCAGCAGCAGCAGCAGCAACAGCAGCAGCAGCAGCAGCAGGGAGGTGAAGACATTGCGTTTTGAATATCCTACATGGATGCTGAATAAGGCAGTGTATGATCGCTTTAAGAACACGCAGTTTCTGTCCTTTGACCCAGCACTGCATGCATTTAAAAAGGAAATAAGAAATGAAGTTTTCTTCGAATTAGACGGCCCCTGGAGAGGCATGTTCTTACCAGCCAGCGAAAAATCTGATGCTCTGCTCAAAAAGAGGTAAGCAACACCTTGCTGCTGCCCCTGCTACTGCTGCTGCTGCTGGTGTTGCTGCTGGTGTTGTTGCTGCTGTTGCTGTGGCTGCTGCATAAAGAATTGCTGTTTTCGTTTCCTATTTTGTTGTTGAAACCATATATATATATATACATTTGTATTTATATGCTTATGCTTATATATTTAAATTTATATTCATTTTAACATTCATAAGAATACAAGTAAAACAACTATATATATGTATATATATATATATATATATATTTGTATGTATTTGTTTGTTGTATAGATATGTGGTGTACGGGTCTGGCGGGTCGATAAGCGAGTTGAAAGGATTTGAATTGAAGAGAAGAGGAGAGTTTGAAGTGATAAGACGCATGCAGCATGAGCTGTTTCCTGCATTTATGCTAGGAAGTTCAAAGAAAGAGTCGTTTGCTGCTGCTGCTGCAGTAGGTAGAAGATATTTGCTGCTGCTGCAGCAGCAAGGTGCTGCTGCTGCTTCAAATGAAGTGCTTCAGCAGCTGCTTGTAGCGAGGAAGGTGCTTGCTAAGAGTGTAGCTAGCCAGTCTTTAGCGAAATCTCTGAGCATAACAACAGCAGAGAGGCTAGCAGAATTACTACAAAATAAAAGCTTCTTAACGGATGCACCTGTCTCTGTACATTATCTTGTTTCTTCGCTCCCTGCAAATCTACCCGTAGCTTCTCGAGCAATACCTATACAGCTGCTGCAGTCTCAGCAGCAGCAGCAGCAGCATTTCATGCAAAAATGGCTGGGAATATCTGCTGCTGCTGCTGCTGCTGCTGCAGCTAATCCTAAATTAATTATTGACTGGGGATATTACTTAGAAAAAATTGAAACGCAGCTTTTAAAGCTGCTTGTAATCCCTGCAATACGACAAAATGTTGATAATCCCTTACCACAGCTGCGTCTACCGACTTGGATTAAAAAGCATCAAACAATGCTTTCAAACAAACAAACAAAGATTAGTCATTTCTTTACCTCAATATACACCCCACGCATGCAAGGACAGCAGCAGCAGAAACAGCAGAAACAGCAGCAGCAAACGCAACAACAGCAGCAGCAGCAGCAGCAGCAGCAGGAAGGTTGGGAAAAGGAAGGAGAGGGGAGCGATGCTGCTGCTGTCGATGATGATGCAGCAGCAGCAGCAGCAAGGCATTCAGAGATGCAGCAGCAGCAAGAAAAAGTGCAGCATCAGCTGCAGCTGCAGCAACAGCAGCAGCAGCAACAGCAGCAGCAGCGCCAAGCCGAGATGCAACTCTTTAAGACGAATATTCACGAATGGATTACAACGCAAAGAGTTAAATGGCAAAGACTTAGAGAGGTAAAACCCTAAACCCTAAAACCCTAAACCCTAAAACCCTAAACCCTAAAACCCTAAACCCTAAAACCTAATCCCTTAACCAGTTGAACACTAAACCCTAAACCCCTGATTCCTATGACGATGCATATGTATACCCCAAATGAAATCGTGCTACGCGTTTTTGGGTTTAGGGTTTAGGGTTTAGGGTTTAGGGTGTAGGATTTAGTGTGTAGGAATTAGAGTTAAGGGTTTAGGGTTTAGGGTTTAGGGTTTAGGGTTTAGGGTTTGTGGTTTGTGGCTTACAGGAGCTACGTGGGTTGCAGCGTCGGGCTGATAAGAGTGCATTTAATTCTTCGTTTGGTTTAGGTGTAGATACACCTCAGAAAGAGTTAATAAATTTATTTTGTTTAAATTCAAACATCAATAAAAAAGATTTGCAGCTGCTGCTAACGGAGAGATGGGAAGTCTTAGACTTCTACCGCATCGATCCAGAGGTGATTTCATTTATTTATTATTAATTAATTTATTTATTTATTTTATTATTTATTTATTTATTTATTTATTTATTTATTTATTTATTTATTTAATTTGTTTATTTAGATAAGTGGGTAGATGGGCATTTGCTTGTTTATTTTTTAGTTTATTTGATTGTTTTTTTGTTTATTTATTTTTCGGTTTATTTGTTTATTTGTTTATGTGTTTGTTAACCTGTTCATTTATTTATGTATCTATTTGTTTATTTATCTAAATTATTTATCTGTTTATTTATTTATTTATACATTCATTTGTTTGTTTATGTGGTTTAATTTGATTTTCCGTCGTCTTCTGCATTTCATTTTTTTAATCCCTCCCTCTGTCATTTGCCATCAAATTTTAGGGTTTAGGGTTTGTGGTTTAGGGTTTGTGGTTTAGGGTTTCGGGTTAGTTGTTTATGGTTTATGCTATAGGGTTTAGGGTTTAGGGTTTATGGTTTAGGGTTTAGGGATCCTGATTTAGGGTTTGTGGTTTGTGGTCTAGGGTTTCGGGTTAGTTGTTTATGGTTTATGGTTTAGGGTTTAGGGTTTAGGGTTTAGGGTTTAGGGTTTAGGGTTCAGGGTGTATGGTTTAGGGTTTAGGGTTTAGGGTTTGTGGTTTGTGGTTTGTGGTTTAGGACGAGGGTTTATATTGTGTGCGTTTGACGACTCCGTCCTCTCTTTGTTTTTTTTCTGTTCGTCTTCAAATATTTCGACGCCTCTTCGTAAACAGCACAACCCCACTGAGCAACACCACCATCACCTGCAGCAGCAGCAGCAGCAGCAGCAGCAGCAGCAGCAGCAGCAGCAGCATAACAGTGAAGGGTTTATCTGGGCGTTATTTGCTGCCCCGCGGATTGAAGCAGCTTTATTTGGCTGAGTTATGCCTTCGAGAAAAAAATTTTAATTTAAATAAGAACTCTATTTATGCTTCCTTTCATCAACGCGCTGCTGGCATCTTTGAAGGAAACGTAAACCCTAAACCCTAAACCCTAAACCCTAACTGCATCCTAAACCCTAAACCTCAAACGCTACATGGGTAGCTTAACCCTCCCGTTTAAGGGTTTAGAAAAAAATCTAAACCCTAAACCCTTTCTCTGGTGTCATGCAGCTGCTCTAGAATGCGGTCTACGGTTTAGGGTTTAAGGTTTAGGGTTTAGGGTTTAGGGTTTAGGGTTTGTGGCTTGTGGTTTCAGCTGCCTTTGGATTTTGCGTTTTTGTCGCACATGGGCAATATGATGGAGACCCACACCACTGACCTACAAAACGGTAAACCCTAAACCCTAAACCCTAAAACCCTAAACCCTAAAACCCTAAACCCTATATATGTATACCCTGAACCCTAAACCCTAGTCATATATATGCCATAAGCGAGGGCTTTCTTTTGTTTAGTTTGTTTTTTTTGTTTATTTTGTTTGTCTGTTTTGTTTGTTTTGTCTGTTTTATTTGTTTTGTTTGTTTAGTATGCCGGTTGCATTTATTTAGTTTGTTTATTTTTCCTTGCTTAGTTTGGTTTGTTCATATGGCTAGGGTTTAGGGTTTAGGGTTTAGGGTTTATATGAATAGGGTTTAGGGTTAAGGGTTTATTTTATATATGACTAGGGTTTAGGGTTTTAGGGTTTATTATATATGGCTAGGGTTTAGGGTTTAGGGTATATTTATTTTGTTTATTCGTTTTATTAGTTTATTTATTTATTTCTTTTTTGTATTTGTTTGTGTTGATGCTCAGTGATAGACCCCACAGGCGTTTTTCTTTCTTCGGGCTTCTCTCGGGCGTCTGCTTCATCTGCTGCTGCTACTGCTGCTGCTGCTGCTGCTGCTGCAGCTAGCAAGCTGTCTTCTGCTGCTTATGGAGGCAGCTTTAAGCCTCTTTTTGTGCATATAATTCACAGCAGCAACTCTAAAGACAAACAAACCTCGAAAAACCCCACAGATCGCCTCTTCTGTGCTGTCTACGAACCCCACGCACTCGATCCCGAAGCCGATCCCAACGATCCCAGCGATCCCAGCAAATTCCTCGCTAGCCCTTCTGCTGCTTTCTTCATTGGTGGGAACGTACGAAGAGAAATAAGCCCCTGCTTGCTGCAGCAGCAGCTGCTGCAAGCTGCGATAGAACAGCAGCAGCAGCAGCAACAGCAAGAGGAGGAGGGAGATGAAGAAGAAGACGAAGAAGAACAAGAGATGGGTGGTTCTGAAGCTGCACATACACCTGATCCTATTTCAGGTGTATATGCAACTAAGAATACAACACAAATGTTTGCTTCGCTCGATCCCAATACACTCAACAAGTTCAGGGAGACGCATTTGCTGCAGAGGCCCCTCTGCCGCTTCTTCTGCAGCAGCAGCAACATCACAGGCGGCAGCACTGCAGCAGCAGCAGCAGCAGCAGCTCGAGCGCAGCAAAAGGATGTAACCCAGACACTAAGGGCCCTGGAGGAGTTCTTATACTTGAAGCAGCAGCAGCAGCAGCAGCTATCTTCAGCAGCAGCAGCAGCAGGCGCAGCTTCCCGCAGCCGCAGCAGCAGCAGCAGCAGCAAATACATTATATTGCTGCTATCTACTCTATCAGATAACGAATTAGGTAGCTGGGCGACAGCCTCCAGCCAAACAAATGCAAAAAACTCTGCATTTAGAATCCCCGTGCTGCGCCTCGAAGCAAACGCAAACCTCCGCTCTCTTAGCAAGACAGATTTTGCTGAGTCAGCACACCTAAACCCTAAACCCTAAACCCTAATGAAACCCTTTCGAGGCCCTAAGGTAGTCAGTCTACACCCTCAGGAGACCCCTTCTGGGCTTCCTCGGCACACTCGCTAACATTCTGCTTCTTATCTTGCTGCTGCGTTTGCTGTTGCTGTTGCTGCTGCGGTTGCTGCTGCTGCTGCAGGGCAGCGTTTCGGGCGTCGCAGGGTTTGCTGCTGCAGCAGCAGGAGTTGTTTGAAGCTTCTCTTTGGCTGTCTCGCACAATGTTCTTCCCCTTGGGATTAGCATTAAAGGGCTTAGCGTCTGAGGACCCTGCTGCTGCTGCTGCTGCGCAGCAGCAGCAGCAGCATGGAGGCCCAACAGCAGCAACAGCAGCAACAACAGCAGCAGCAGCAGCAGCACTTCCGCCGCCATTAGGAGGGTTTCGAGGACCTCGAGAAACGATGAGGGTTTTGTATGATAGCTTCTTCGCTCAAACCCTAAGACAGCACAAAGGCATCCTATGGAGCAGCAGCTGCAGCAGCAGCAGCAGCAGCAGCAGCAGCAGCAAGCTGGTAGACTTTGTGCTGCGGCAGCAGGAAACAGATATTGGAGGAGCTTGTTTATCTTCTTCTGCTTATGCTGATTATGATTTAATAGACAAACAAAACACAAAAACTCAGCCAGGGATATACCGCTGCATTTGCTACGAACTCGCTATGGGAGACTCCGTAATATACTGCACTCCAAACCCTAAACCCTAATCAAACCCTAAACCCTAATCAAACCCTAAACCCTAATCAAACCCTTATTAAACCCTTAATAAACCCTAATCCAACCCTGATCAAACCCTAATCAAGCCCCTAAATAAACCCTAATCAAACCCTAATCAAACCCTTATTAAACCCTAATCAAACCCTCATTAAACCTTTATCAAACCCAGGTAGAATGTAAATAAACCCCAAGTAAACCCTAATTAAGCCCTAGTTAAACCCTAATTAAACCCTAATTAAACCCAATGAAATAGGAATGCTGCGAGGGTTTAGGGTTTGGGCTTCAGAGCAAAAGACCTGCATGTGCATATCCAGGTATTAGAATAATTTAGGGTTTAGGGTTTAGGGTTTAGGGTTTAGGGTTTGTGTTCAGCTGATCTTCAACAGCGTTCGGCTGGCAGACAAAGTTGACCCTGAATATTTAAGTGCTGCGGATTGGTTGCGATATGAAGGAGACTCCCTTGCTGCTGCTGCTGCCGCTGCAGCAGCAGCTGCTGCTGGAGATAGTGCTGCTGCTGCTGCTGCTGATGATGATGAACATGAAGAAACAGCAGAAGAAGCAGCAGCAGCAGCAGTAGCACAAGGGCAGCCAGCAGCAGACTTAGCGCTTGAGGGTTTCCATTCGCATACTCAGTTCTCCCCCGCAGCCTTCAGGGTAAACCCTAAACCCTAAACCCTAAACCCTCGGAGCTAAACCCTAAACTCTTAAGCAGATGAAGGAGAGGTGGAGAAGGGGTCAATTGCTTGGCTGCTAGGGTTTAGGGTTTATTTTAGGTTTTAGGGTTAGGGTTTGTGTGTTGAGGAGGCTTGCTTCTTTTCTCTCTAGGGTTTAGGGTTTAGGGTTTAGGGTTTAGGGTTGCGTGGGGTTTGCGCTGTAGGTTTTAGGGTTTGGTCTGCAGCGTTTGTTCGGGTGTCTGTATACACTGGAGAAGAAAAACAAAACAGAGTCATCTCGGCTGTCTCATTTAATCTTTTCATCGTTTTACCCCTGGGTTTGCAACCCCAATACTCTTTTATTTGATGCCGCACTAAGAGCGAAGGTCTGCAAACCCTAAACCCTAAACCCTAAGCCCTAAACCCTTCTTTGAACCAGCACGGAAGAGACAAACCCTAAACCCTATCTATACCTCACACAACGCCTCAAGGGCTGATTCTCTGCTTGCTCGGGTGGTTAGGGTTTAGGGTTTAGGGTTTAGGGTTTGGGATTTAGGGTTTAGGGTTTAGGGTTTGGGGTTTAGGGTTTGTGGTTTGGGTTTGTCTTTAGGTGCAGCGACACGCTGAGGTGTATTTGCTGCTGCTATTAAAAGAAATGACGTCTTCGTTTTCTTTTAAAGTTGTAGCAGCAGATCTACGAAGAGTTGTTGTATCAACGGAGCTGGTTATTGCTGCTGCAGCGCAGCAGCAGCTGCAGCACGCGCTGCAGCAGCTGCAGCAGCAACCCCTCTTTGAAGCCCTTGCTATATACCCCTCCGATTCTTTTGTTGCTTTTCTTCAACTAGATGAGCGCGATTGGTTAGGGTATAGGGAGTTCGTTCCTTTCGCCAGCAGCAGCAGCAGCAGCAACAGCAGCAGCAGCAGCAGCAGCAGCAGCAGTTTGGTGAATGAGGGTATATGCGACAGCCTTTCTGTTTTGAGGTGCTTCCCCCCTCCTTTGCTGCACTTCATCCGTGCTGC
Source organism: Eimeria acervulina (assembly GCF_000499425.1). Lineage (NCBI taxonomy): Eukaryota > Apicomplexa > Conoidasida > Eucoccidiorida > Eimeriidae > Eimeria > Eimeria acervulina. Next base: position 100,616 of record NW_013549532.1, on the reverse strand, counting down.
TATCGACAGAGTTGTGCAGCTGCCGCTGCTGCAGCTGCTGCATCAAATAAACGAGACAGAAGACGATCTCTGTAGCAGCAGCAGCAGCAGCAGCAGCAGCAGCAGCAGGGAGTGGACAAGGGATGAGGTTGCAGCAAAGCTGTCGGAGTTAGCTGTGGGGTTTTGGTTTGCTGCTGTTGATGAAGAGAAGGAGCAAACCCCCTGCGATATCAACACAGACAAACAACAAAACCCTAAAAACAAAAATAAAAATAAATCCTTTCTAAACACCTTCAGACGCCTCCTCAATGACCCCGTTCAACTCCTGCGCAGTACGCAACTACGTTTATACATTAAAACGAGGGTTTAGGGGTTTAGGGTTTAGGGTTAAGGGTTAAGGGTTTAGGGTTTTAGGGTTAAGGGTTTAGGGTTTTAGGGTTTAGGGTTTGGGGTCTTAGGGTTGTAGGGTTTAGGGTTTAGGGTTTTAGGGTTTAGGGTTTAGGGTTTGTGGTTGTGGCTGACAGAGTACGGTTCCGCTAGTGAAGTTCGGCAGAGCAAGGAACTCTCCTTCAAGTGGGACCTGGGGTTTAGGGTTTAGGGTTTAGGGTTTAGGGTTTAGTGTTTAGGGTTTGGGGTTTGTGTAGAAGTTTGAATTTGTTTGTTTCTGCTGTGATTATCTGTTATTTGCTTGCGAGTTGTTTGCTGCCGATTCTTTTAATTTGTTTATTTATTTTTGATTTATTTATTTATTTGTATTATTATTTTTTTGTTTTTCTTTGGGGACATCGCAGCTAGCGAATTGCTGCATATTTCAGGTGTATATGCAGCTATTTTTAAGAGTATGTATATATTTGTATTTGATAGTAATTGTTTTTAATTTAGTTTGATTTTGTTGCATGCATGGGGTGTATAGGCAGGTATATTGTATATTTGGGGTGTATGCACAGGTCTCTTCAACTTCCTTCATGTTTCGGTTTCCGTTCTTCGTCTTCTTCTTGGCGTTATTTAGCAGTTTCTTTTGTTTGCCGTCTGATGCAAATCGATTTAAATATCGACTACCAACAACAAAGCTGGGCAGAGGCACTAGCCGTAAGGGTTTAGGGTTTAGGGTTTAGGGCTTAGGGTTTAGGGTTTGAAGGGTGGCACTGGAGGGTACGCGGTTTTGTTTCGGAGGCTCGCAGATTTATCTTCAGCAGGCTAGGGTTTAGGAATTTGGGTACGGGGTCTAGGGTTTAGTATATAGGGTTTAGGGTTTAGTATATTGGGTTTAGGGTTTAGGGTTTAGGGTTTAGGGTTTAGGCAAGCAGGAGTATGAGACGCATCTCTTCTATTTCACTTTTGTTGTGTAAGGCGCCATTTTAAAGTATTTATGTTGCTTTTATACAAACAGTATAAATAAATAAATATATATATATATATATTTATATATTTATATCTATTTATATTTAATATTTATATATATTGTTTGTATTGAAATGATTATTTGTGCATGCTATACTGTCTGTACCCATCGATAAAGCATAATAAAACTACGTTTAATATATATTAATAAATTAATTAATTAATTAATTTATTTATTTATTTATTTATTTTGTTTGTTTGTTTGTTCAGGAGCGATCTCATAGTTTGTATACGTTAGCTGGGGTGTCTGATGGTTTGTCTTTTAGCTGGGTTTCGCCGCTTTCTTCTTTATATATCTCCGATGTCTTATGCGCATCTTGCAACATAGTTAGCAATCTTGAAGTTATATCTTCGCTTGTTGATGTTCTTGCTGATACTGTTGATGGAAAACAAATCCTACTCAAAGTCTGGTGAGTGCTTAGAGTTTAGGGTTTAGGGTTTAGGGTTTAGGGTTTAGCGTTTAGCGTTTACAGGGATTATGGCGTAAGGGCGAGGGGTATTAGCGTTTTCGGGTTTGTAGTTAGAGTTTAGGGTTTAGGGTTTAGGGCTTAGGGTTTTGTACCGAGGGTTCTTGGGCAACTGTACTGACGTCAATGTTTGAACTCCGCGTTACATTCAGGGTTTAGGGTTTAGGGTTTAGGGTTTAGGGTTTGGGGTTTGCAGCAAATGCCCTTCGTGCGGCTCTGCTTTGGATGATGATTTGTTGGAGGGTCATTTGCTTCGAGCTCTGCAAGAAATGCACTACGCTTTTCTGGTGCGTGTTGCAAACCCTAAACCCTAAACCCTAAACCCTAATTCGCAATCAAGTCACCCTGAACCCTAAACCCTAAGCCCTAAGCCCTACGCCGCAAGCAAACCCTGGACCCTTAACCTTAAACCCTAAACACTAATTCTCCGGCAAACCCTAAACCATAATCCCTATCTCTCAAACAACCCTGAAACGCTAAACCCTAAATCCTGATCGTCCAGCAAACCCTAGACCATAAACCCTAACTTTCTTTGTAGCTTTTGTCTTTAGCCCTAAAGACATAAAGCCTTCTTGAGTCTGCAAACCCTCAGCAACGCTTTAAACCCTAAACCCTCGATGCCTTTCCCTCACCGATGCAAACCCTAAACCCTAATTTTCTTCTAGTCTCTGAGCAACCGTAAACCCTCGAGTTGCGTTCTGTTCTAAACTCTAAACCCTCAACTGTAAACCCTAAACCCTAAACCCTAGGGAGGTCTGAGGGTTGTGGCTGTGTGCTCAGGCCCAGGACTTTTACTGCGTCGGTTGTCGCTCTGTCTGCGTTTCGCACCTCCGAGACAAGTGCAAGTGCGTGACGGTTTAGGGTTTAGGGTTTAGGATTAGTGTTTAGGGTTTAGGGTTTAGGGTTTAGGGTTTGGCGCGATTGACTGCTGGCTGCTCTGCGCAGATGCGGCAAACCCTTCAAGTCGCGTCTCGACCCGAAGATTTGGGAGTAAGACAGACAGCCCCTTTCCTCGCCTGTTGTTGAGGGTTTAGGATTTAAGGTATAGGGTTTAGGGTTTAGGGTTTGGGCTGCGTTGTGGGATGTTGCTGCTGCAGGGAGTTCATGCAGACAGTGCAGGAGGTGGCTGTAGAAATGGGTTTGGAAACCCTACAAGCCTGCCTCGTGCAAATCCAGGAGGCGTGGTGCTAGGGTTTAGGGTTTAGGGTTTAGGGTTTAGGGTTTAGGGTGGGAATACCCCATCCCGTTTTTTTTTAAATACTCCAAATTGTTTTTAGTTTGAATTCTTTTAGGGATAAAAAATAAAATTTTTACTTGTACACACCGCAGCAGACAGCGGAGTGTTTACAATTTAACCATAAGTGTTTACGGTTTAGGGTTTGGGCTTGGGGGTTTAGGGTTTAGGGTTTAGGGTTCTACTTCAACTGTATAAGTAACGAGTTAGTATAAGGGACATCAAGGAGGGGGCAGACGGCGGTTTTCCCTTAAAAATGAAGCTAATAATGAAGATTATAAATTTATGTTTAAATAAATAAAAAAGAATTTATTTTTATAATATTAATATTCTTTCGTGGTTGATGATACTTCAATTTCGTTCTGCTGCGCCTTCGGTGACATCGAAGCGGCGTTGATCGTCAGCAGCGAAAGGGCAGAGAAAAATGTTGAAATGAGGGGTTAAAAATCCCTAAAATGAATAAATTAAATTATATTTATATTTAAATAAATAAAACAAATTTATTTGCGTTTAAATTTCTTTATTTAAAGACATTTTTCTTAATATAAACGACAGATCAAGAGAAGCGTTGCTCTGCAGCTGCACGCCTCGGGCGGGCCGCCGGTGTCTGTACAGTGGAAATGCATCGCAATAGGAATACGGAAATTTTAATATAATTATTTTCTTTTCTTCTTCTTTTTAAGGATATAAATCTTCTCTCTTCTTCTGATCGCAGCCAATTCTCTCTACTAATCATCCCTAACGCGACCCGTACAGCATCTGTTTCCCTGCATATATTTCCTATATCTTTCTCCTTATGAATTCTCTTCGTTCCCCTCTAATTAAAATAACTCCTTTAAACAAACAAACTGAGAAGCAGATGGAGCAGAGGCCGAGGTGCTTTGAGGGTTCTTCTTTGAGTCGTTTGCTGTTACATGCGAAGATCGATGAAGATGTAGAGGGTTTTATTTCAAGGTTGATGCAGAATGAAGAAGGGAAGAAAACAATTAAAGCCCTGTTGCATGCAGCAGCAGATCTTGGGGCTTTAGATCGACTCCAGGTGCCCAATAGTGCGATGGAAGCGGGTCTTTGTTATCTTCCTGAACTGCAAGTGAAAACAAAGAGCTGTCTGTACACCTCAAGAGCAACCCGTAACAACAACAGCAACAACAACGCCACAACAATCGCAATTCTACCAAACGGCACTTCTCCTTTTAGAAGCCAGATGTTTATTTGCAGAGACATTGAAGACGAACAACAAAGAGGGGAGTTTGTTCTTAGACTCGATAATATTATTCATCTCCTCGGCTCTTCTTTCATTCCCAGAAGGCCTCACTCTACTCTCAAGCCAATAACTACTAAATAAAAGGAAAACAAAAGAAAAACAATTAGATATTTTTATAATCCAGATAAAGATAGAGAATAAATAATGAGGGGATTATGCACAATGAAAAAGACAGAGAAATGCAAAGAAAAAATAAATATATTTGTTCGCTTGTTTATGTTTTTAGGGTTTAGGGGTTTGTTATTCTACAAACTTTTTATCTCTTTACTAAATATAAACGATACAACAATCACTCCTTACCTCTCCACTACCATAATTGTCTATCTCCTCTCCTCTCTCTCTCTCTCCCTTGCAGTGTATATATAATATATATAATATTATATATAATAAAAATTATATATATACGCTATATATATATATATTAAATGTATACATTATATAGCCTCTTTTGTCTCAGCCAAATATTCGGTTGATCGGTTTTCCGCTGTTTAAACCGAACGCCTCGATCCACTTTGTCGCTTTGACGGAAGACAAAGAGCAAATAATTTATTCTTTTTTGTTTCTTCTTTACTATTTACTTCATTTTATTTATTCTTCACGTTTGATTGCCTATTTGTTTTTATTTGATTATCACATATTGCGTATTTCCGTTGGTTGTTTATTGTTTATGCTTATTCTCTATTCTTTATTGTTTTTGTTTGTTTATTGTTAATTCTTTGTTTATTGCCTTTGTTTGTTCATTAATTATTGTTTTTGTTTGTTAATTGTTTGATGTTTCAATTGCTTTTTCATTTAAAGGAGGCTTCAGCCGCAATCTCCTCTTTGAAGAAATCCCCCGAAATTTTGGGTGAATCGACAGAATTGGCTCCGCAGGCATTTGCCCCTGCAGACAGTGAAGAAGAAAATAAATAAATAAATAAAAATAAATATATAAACGAGTCAATAAATAAATCCATTAAAATGAATATATAAGTAAACAAATAGACATGCATTTGTATTTAAAATAAAATAAAGAAATACAATAAAATGAAGAAATAAACAGTTGGAATTAAACAAATGAACGTATAAATGCATAAACACATATGCCAAACAAACAAATAAACAAATAAATAAATAAATAGATAAATAGATAAATAGATAAATAGATAAATATTCACTTAATTAATTGGTTAATTACTTAATTAGATGCAAGTATTTATTTTTTTTATTCTTACCTTGTCAATGTGGATCGTTATGCCGCCTTTTTCGGGTTCTTCAATTACTTTTTCTAACACCTGAATCGCAAACAAGAACAAAACATTTACATTTGGCAGTTAGAGATAATAATAATAATAGTAATAATAATATTTTGATATATAATATTTAAATATATCCCATTATTTATATAATATATACAAGATAATATATATAATATATAGAATATGCAAAATATAGAAATATAAATATATATGTATATATATGAGCATAATAAATTAACTTTTAGTGTTTAAGTTTTGCTGTGATTGAATAAATAAATGACGTTATAATTCATTTATCTTTGGGGTTTAATAAAGGTGATGTCAGCCAAACAAACATTTTAGAAATTTTAACAGGATTTGTTTTGATGAAGTAAACTAATGGTGATGGATATAATATATTTGCTTTAGGGGTTTTAGTCGGGTTTGTATATTAACAAAACATTGCATGCCATAATAGATTTTTATAGGGGTTTATTTTGATCTGTACTTTGATGAAATACACAAAAATTCACCTCGCGCTGTTCAATCTCCAGGGGGGGCTCGCCGGCTATTTCCTTTCGCATGGCGCCTTGGTGAAGGCAGAGGATTTGCTTGGTGATTGCCTTCCACTGCACATATAAAAAATAATATTAAAAGCAATAAAACAATAATAGTAATACATTAGGAATATTACTATTAATAGTGGTGACAAAAGCAACAATAATAATGGCAAAAACCATAATAATAATAATGAATTAGAATATAGATAAAAACATGAATATGGATAGGCATAGAGATCTCCTCACCCATTCGTCTCTGCAGCTTCTGTTCTCGCAGCTGAGGAAGGAAGGGAATAAATAAACCGTAAGGGAGAGCTTTTAAGCTTAAGTAAATTAATTCTCGAATATCACTAGCCAGCGAGGCATATATATTTATATATTTAATTTATTTAATCTTTTAATAGTGCTAAAGTAAGGAAGTACTCACCACAAAATATCCGGGTCATCGGCTTGTGCATGTTTAATAGAAATGCAGGTTTCATCATTGGGCAGAATATGCAGTGGAGTTTCGACGGCTTCTGGTGGAAAAATTAAAAAAGAAATGAAAAAACAGAGTAAGCTTTTAAAAATATAAATAAAAAAGAAAAAACTAACCCAAATCAATTGTCTTGTATTCTTTGTTGCCTCTGTTTTCGTTCTCATCGTTGTATTATCCATACGCACACATATTCAGTTCAGCGTATTTTTGCTTCTCTTCAGCTTACCTCAGGAGTTTAATGCAATTTTTCTTTAAAATTACAGTCACTTTGCATCCTTTAGAAATATCTTGGTTTTTTAATATGTGAAAAAGAAGCCCTCGATGGCCTTTCTTGCAAGCTTCCACCTCCGCATGTTCGCCCGCCGAGGCGATGGAAAGCAGGAAGAAGAGAGCTAATTGAAAGGCGAAACAAAGAAGAAAACTCCTCATCGTTTTGATAACTCCATCATAAATATAAAAACAAAAGGCAAAAATATAATTTTTTTGAAATATCAATTACAGAAAAACGAAGTTTCGCTGTTTCTTGCACTAGATTCCTCTACTATTGAATAAAGGATCGTGATCTCGGGTGTATCGACCTCGCCTAAAGAACAAAGAGGAAACCGACGCAAAATTAAAATTTTCATCTTTTAGTTTGCTTTTTATACCAATTGTAGTATACTTTTCACTTTTTATTTCTTTTTACTGTGTTTTCTGAAATTTTGAATAATGATGATAATCGTAGATTCTGCTTCTCGATCCGTGGTCCGCCGACGCTCCACCGCCACCACGTCATACAAAACAGCAAATTGAATGCGCGAAGATCATTTAAAACAAATTTGCTTTCTCTTCCTAAATATGAAAATTGAATTAATCTTGAAAAATTGAATAAGTTAACAAATCAAATATTTTTTTCTTAGCTTTTTGTGCACTCTTCGTCCGCACACTCAGGCGATGCGCACAGCGAGTTAACTGACGACTGTCTCGAGAACGCCACCCACCGGTATAGCACCCCCTCTCCTCTTTTTTTGTTTTTTCTTTCAAAATTAAGATTAAAATCAACAGTTTATATAATTGTTCTTTAAACTCTTTATTTTTTGCCCCAATTTACTGCACTTTTAAGCAAAAGAAGAAACCTGCGTATGGCGACCCGCCAACCCCAGCAGCCGGCCATCGGCAGTGGTTTGATGTGGTAATTCTGTAGTTTCGGTAAGAAAGTTTAGTTTTAGAATGATTTAAAAGAGTTTTTAACAAATGAAATGCAAAAGTGGATCTTTTTTGAACTAAATTAGAATAAAAAGAGTTTTATAAACTGAGAAATATCTGCAGTAGAGCAGCTAAACTCTGCTGCTGCGCTGCTGCAGCAAGCCGTAGTGACGAGCCTCTTCTTCTTCGCCTAGCTGCGATTGTTTGTTGAGTTGAGAGCGAATGGGTGTGTTTTTTGCGTTTATTTATTTCTAGGTTTTGCATTTAAACGTTTACATTTTACTTCCCTTCCTTTCTTCTCATCATTTACTCCCCTTCATTTCTTCTTCTCCTCATCGTATCGATAGATATATCGAGAGCAGCCAACCACAACAGCCACTCGTTTGCTTGCCTTTGCTCTGAATTCTATCAAACCATTTAAACACTTTAATATATTTAATCTCTTCTCAGTTAATTCATTAAAATAAACAAAAATGGCTGCACCAAACGCCTTCTACACCATGCGCCCTGTCATTCCCCAAACTCGCTCCGATACATCTTCGCGCGTAACCATCAAGAATATTCCTTTGGGGGTGACAGAGGTGAGAAGAGACTGCAGAAATATATTTAATTTGTTTATTCTTTTTCTGCTTTTCAGGGGTTTATGCGAACTCTTCTTTGCTTCTTTCCGCATGTGCTGGCTGCACCATCCAACGATACGCTCTCAATCATAACTTTAATAGCTTTCAGGGGGGGTGTTGTGTTATATCGTTTGTTTGTTTATTTGCTTATTTGTTTATATATTTATTCGTTTGGATGGTGCTTTGTTAATCTGTTTGTCTGTTTACGTGTTTGTTCCTATTGGTTGTTTCGATTTGTTTGTTTCTGTTTGTTTGTTTCTATTTGTTTGTATGTTTGTTTGTTGAGGGGTTTTCTTTTGTCTTGTTTGCTTTCTACTTGCTGCTTTCGTGTGATGTCGGAAGAACGATATCATCTGCGGTGTACATACACCGCAGATAGAATAAACATATCTTAGGACAAAAAAGTTTTTAAATTATAATAATATTACAATAAAATAAAAAATACCATATAAAAATAAAATTTAATTCATAAAATACAAATATATATTTAAACGAAATAAAATTTTATTCTTGTGCGTAGTGGTGCGGTGTATGTACAACTCAGGCTCAGCTGAAGGCGAATTTATCGAAGCACGGCGATATCCGCGTTCATATGTTTGTTCCTGCAACAGAATATGGCTTAGGCTGGGCCTGGGTGACCTGTGAAAAACACGAAGATGTTGAAAAGATGTTAGCATATGCAGCAGAAAAGAGAGAGAAAGAAGCGGCTGCACTAAGAGAGAGCGCCCAAGAAAGCGTGCAAGCAAAGAAGGACAACGATGGTGCATCAGATGCAGCAGAAGCAGCAGATGCAGCAGCAGAGACATCTGCTGATGATGCTAAGAGCAGCGAATGCTCTGAGGAAGTTAGTGATGCCTAAACAAACAGCAGCAAAAACAACGGCAGATGCAGAAGCAGCAGCAGCAGTCGCAGCGATATAAGATATACACCGGTTGGTGTGCTGCTGCTTTTCCATCTGCTGCAGCTGCAGCAGCAGCTGCTGCAGCAGCAGCTGCTGCAGCAGCAGAGCTCATAGAGCCCTTTTGTTGTTGAATGCATGCAGAGACAACTCTCGTGTGTATGTATGTACAGCTTTTTTCCTCTCCTTTTTTGTTTAAACACTGAACATAACATTTGCTGGAACTGCACTCCTCGCTTTCAGCTATCCCCTGCTGCTGCTGCTGCTGCTGCTGTTGTTGTTGTTGCTTCTGCTGTTGCTGTTGCTGCTGTTGCTGCTGCTGCTGGGCTGTTTGATCGCATAGAGGAAGTAGTTGTTGATGAAAATGAAAGCAAATAGAAGCAAATAAACATTAGGTTGTTAGGGTTTGGAGTTTGTGAGAGAGGATAGTTGAGGGCCTCTCCTTGGAGCGGTGCTTTGGGGGTTTAGGGTTTAGCAAAGGGTTTAGCGTTTAGGGTTTAGGGTTTGTATATTGTTCTTCGTTAGGTGCTAGCAGCAGCAGAGGTTCATTGAGGTCTCTGTCTATGAAGCAGCTTTTATCTATTCCTTCTCCTTCGTAACTAACTAAAGGAGAAACTTCACAAAAAACGTGATGGGGGCTGTCTGGATGGCGACCCGGAAGAGGAGTTGCTGCTGCTGCTGCTGCTGCTGCTGCTTCTCCTGCTGCTGCTGCTGGTTGAGGTGCAGCAGCAGCAGCAGCAATCCATTTTGCGTGCAGTCGAGAGAGCAGCAGCTGCGCATGTTCAGGTGTATCTGCAGTTATTGAAGACACCTCAACAACTCCTTCTTTTAATTTATTTATTTCTTTTTCTCCTGAGACCTTCACCGGTGCGAACTCTTCTTCGCGCTCAACTTCCAAACACTGCACATAAAGCAATGAACAATAAATAATATATTAATAAATACATAATAAACTATAATTAGTAAACAATAACTAATAAATTATAATTCATAAGCAACTACTAGGAAATACTAATTCACAAACAATAAATAACGAGAAATAATAAATAACAAATGATAAACAAGAATAAAGAAATAATCAACATGAAAGAATAAATAATAAATAAGAACGACAAGTAACAAACAATCAATAAACAACAGCCCCACTCCGTATCCATCCTCTTTTCCTAAACCCTAAACCCTATACCCTAAACCCTAAACCCTAAACCCTAAACCCTTACGACAACTCTGTCTGCGAATGCGAATGCATCAAATATGAAGAGCTCTAACTTCCATCCATTGGGCTCTTTGGGTGTCTCTAAGCTCCAACTGAGCGTTTTTTCTGTCTTTGTTTCAGGTGTACAGACAGCTCCTGCTGCTGCAGCTCCTGCTGCTGCTGCAGCTCCTGCTGCTGCTGTTGTTTCTGGTGCTGCTCCTACTGCTGCTGCCCCCGCTGCTGCCCCTGCTGCTGCTGCTGCTGTTGCTGCTGGTTGTTGTTGTTGGTGATTGCTGCTGAAGCAAACAAGCTGAGGGATTTTTTTTTGTGCTGGATGAAACTGTTTTTCAAATAATTTTAAGTTGGCGGCGACTGCATCCATGAACTCAACACTAAAATAATGCATGCAGATATTTCCCCACTTAAATAAACCCCCAAACTCTGATGCACACGAAGGCAGCTCCGAATACTCAGCAACACCCCCAGCCCAGCGACTCTTCTGCTCCTGCTGCTGCTGCTGCTGCTGCTGCACCTGCTGCTGCTGCAGCAAACAGGGGAGTTGGGTTTGCAGCTGGCAGACAACTCCGATATTTTCTGTCTTTGATTTTCTACAGATTACTTTGTTAGCGACCTGAGAACAAACAAACAAACAAAGAAGCAATAAAAATAATTATTTTATATTTGAATAAATAAAAAATTGATTTTGTGTTTATTATTTTATATCTTTTTCTTTTTTATTTTTTTTATCCTCTTTACTTCTGCTGTATTTAAGCACAAATCAGGTGAAGGGCTCTACTGCCACCTGTTACTTTTATTTGTTTCTTTAGTGTCTATTTATATATTTTTTTATTTTATTTGTTTATTTGTTTATTTAATTGTTTATTTATTTATTTGTTTATTTGTTTATTTGGGTGTTTGCCTACAAATTTATTTATTTATTCTTTTATTTTTTTGGTTTGCAATCACTATCAAAACATTACTGAATTTTATTATTATTTATATTTATTTATTTTTTATTATTTATTTACATATTTGTACATTATATATTTATTTATATATTATTAAACTACCTATTAATTATTAATTAATTTATTGATTATATATACATATATTTATTTATTATCACAATATTAATTATTATGAATATAATATATTAAAAATAGATTTAAATATTTATATATTTATACATAAATATTAAGATATTAATTATTAATTTAAATATTTATATATTAATTAGTATTACATTTGCATTTGCGGTGTACGCAAACCCAAAGAAAGTCGGGTCTGCAATTTTTGCGAGTAAATTATCGACGGGGATAATTTGAACTCCAATTAATTTTTTTTCTTTTGCATGCATGAGAGCTCCGCTGTCTTTAAATGCATTAAAGACAGCTCCATTACCAGAGGGAGCAGTTAAAAGAGAGAAGGGGGCAGACAGCATTAATTTTGCGTCTTTATCAAATACAGGAGCCGTTGATTGAGAAAAAATAAACACATTTGCTTTCTGTAAACCAAAATAATTATTCTGAGCAAAACATAACTCCGTTGCTTCACGGTTCAAAGGGCTTGTCATTATATACAGAGGCACCTTACAAATGCTGCTGCTGCTGCTGCTGCTGCTGCTGCTGTTGCTGCTGCTGTTGCTGTTATTGGAGCCCGCTGCAGCAGCAGCAGCAGCAAGAGCAGCAACTCTCTGCAGTCTTTGAGCATAAATGCAAAAGAATGATTTCTTAGACAAAGGAGAAACAGGTAAAGAACCCTTCGGCCCCTTAAAACCCAAACGACTGCCGTCGCCTCCAGCCAGCAGCAGCACACCCACCTTCCCCTCAGCTGCAGCAGCAACAGCAGCAGCAGCAACAGCAGCAGCAGCAACAGCAGCAGCAGCAGCAAAAACAATAACACGGGCAGAGATATTAGTAGCAGCACCAGTTATAGCAGTAGTAGCAACAGCAACGTCAGTAGCAGCAGCAGCAGCAGCAGCAGAGCAGCTCAAGAATGCACAGTCAATCCATGTATATACTGCAGCATCAAAACCGCCAGTAGCAGCAGCAGCAGCAATAGCAGCAGCAGCAGTAATAGCAGCAGCAATAGCAGCAGCAGCAGCAGCGGCAGCAGCAACTGCAGCAATAGCAGCAGCAGGTTGTCTCGAACGAAGTGGATTGGAAGAGAAAGAAAGCATTAAAGGTGCCTATACACCTCAGCATCGCTCACCTATAAGCCGCAAACCGACATCTCTCCACATACACCTCAAAGCGGAGGGAGATGTCTTTAAAGAAACCACTGAACAAACACCGCCTTTATTCAATAACTCCTGATAAGCAGCAACTAACTCCTCTTCATCCTGCTGCTGCTGCTGCCTCTGCTGTTGCTGCTGCTGTTGGTGCTGCTGCTGCTGCTGCTTTTGTAGGAGAGCGTTGAGAGGGGAGAGATCGACGAAGTTTGGGGGTTTTATTTTGTGTGCTGCGGTTAGGGAGTTGTTTGAGTTGCTGCTAGTTTTTGCTGCTGAGTTCTGCAATGCAGCAAGAAGCATAGACTTCAATTCGAGCGGGTTATACTGCTGCAGTTGCTGCAGCAGCTGCTGCTGCTGCTCGTGGGAGAGGTCTTCATAGAAACGAAAGACATGCTCTTGCCCAGCAGCGGCATATGCAGCACGCACAGAAGCCTCTAAACCCTCCATCACTACAAACCCTAAACCCTAAACCCTAAACCCTAAACCCTAGGGGTTGAGTGAGGGAAGAAAAGGTAATTATAATTAGTTTCAGTTTAAAGAGTAAGAATTCAAATGGGTTTGCGAGGAAGACAGACACACAGAAAAAACATAGTACTACGCATGTAGGCAAACCCTAAACCCTTATATGCACCTTATAAACCCTAAACCCTAATCCCTAATTAATTATTTATCGGCAAGAAACAGAAGTTTAAATGTTGAAAAATCGATAGAGGATTGTATTTCATTAGGAAACGCTCGCATACACGGAGATAAAGCCCCAGCGACCCTAAGCCCTAAACCCTAAACCCTAAACCCTAAACCCGAACACCCCCCACTGGTTGGTTTGGTGATTGCTTTGGGTTCGCGGGTTTTTGGGGTCTCTGCGTTTATCTTTGTTTGATATTCGTTATATTTATATATTATTTAATAACAACAAACTTTTCTGTTGCTTTGCAGGGGCAGACCCGTAGGAGGCAGCAGGCGAAGGGTTTAGGGTTTAGGGTTTAGGGTTTAGGGTTGATATATATATACATATATATATATATACCCCTTACACTGTTTGTGCATCCTTATAACACTATATTTGAGGTGTACATACACCTCAATTCTTGAAGATGTTCGCCGACGAGAACTTCTTCTCTCCCTCTGCAACAGGTTCAGATTTTTTGTCTTCTGAACCACGTAAGAGCGTGGGGGCCCCCCAAGGGGGCCCCCTTGGAGTATCTTCATCGCGTATGTTTGGGGTGTCTGATGAACTATTAGGAGGGAGCGAGGGTTTATCTCAATCTTATGCATCATCACAGAAGACTCCGCAGCCAAGTGCTGCTGCACAGACACCTGATGGGTGTATATGCAGCACTATAGGGATGCTACGCAGAGCTGTAAAGGAGAGAAAGGGGGGTGGGGGGTCGCTTAGATTATTTGGAAGAGATGTAGGGTTAGTGTGTCTTTGCGGGTCTTCTTCAAATGTTGACATCCGCTCTTCTTTATTTAAATTCGTTCTTCAAGATACAACAGGCTCTATTGAAGTTGAATGTGCGAGTAAACCGGTGCTGAACAAACTGCAGCAGCAAACAGAAGCACCAGAAGAAGACCCCGCCAGCAGCAGCAGCAGCAGCAGCAACAGGAGCAGCAGCAGCAGCAGCAGCACTGAGCTGCTGTGCAAGACCTTAAGAGAGGGGGGGCTTGTTTCAGTGTATGGATATGCATGCACAGATGATAAGGGTGCGGTGTACATCGATTGTTTAAAGGTAGCAGCAATCGAAGACCCGAGCGAATATATTATTTCTTTTCCCCTTAGAGTTATTGCAGCTGCTATGCAGGCTCAAGCTGCAAACACAAACAACTCTATTAAAAATGAAGACAAGCTAAGCAACGAACAACACACAAACACCAAACAAGAGACACAAGGTATGATGCTGTCGCCTCCTTCGGCTCCTCTAGATGCTGCTGGTGCTGCTGCTGTTGCTGCTGCTGCTGCTGCTGCTGCTATTCACGCTCCCCCCGTACTGCTGCGGATCATGTTGCCGCTGCTGCTGTTGTTGCTGTTGCTGCTGCTGTTTCTATCTGCGGGGTGTTTTATATTGCTTTGCCGGGGTCTTTATCTTAGTTCTGCAGCAAAAGACTATGATATGATTTGGGCTTCTTATTTAGGGTTTAGGGTTTGGGGTTTAGGGTTTACTATATATTTTGTCTGTGTGTGTGTATTTGCTGTTGTTGGATTTCTTATGTTATAATGCCTCGAGCAAACAAATAGAAATGAATTACTGCATTAAATAAAAAACAAAGAGAACATCTTCTTCTTTTTGCTGCTGTCTGTACAGATGAAGCCTCCATGGAGCTGTATGAACATGTAAGCGATCCGCTGCAGCGACAGCTGCTGAAGCTGCTGCTAGCAGCAGAAAACAAAACTATGAATAGGCAGACTCTCCCCAGCAAACTCGGAGGCCACAGCGGTGAGCCAATACAACACCCCTTTCCCCTCAGCGGTCTATTAGGGTTTAGGGTTTAGGGTTTAGGGTTTAGAAAGAAAAGCAGGGGGAGAAAGTGGCAGACACATCGAGGCTTCGCGTCGAGCTGTATGTCTACTTGAGATGCCTATATCTATACACCTGACCTGAATGTACACCTGAGCTGCATGTACACCTGAGCTGTTGGCCCTGTGTATGTACACTGCAGCCGATGCTATAGAAGAGGCGCTGAAGGCGCTGGAGGATTCTGGAGATATTGCAATGACGAGCACTTGGGTTTCTTTGGCCTCTTGAGGGCCCTCGATGATTGCTGCTTCTGGCTGTTGAGGTGTACGTACACTCCAAGCAGAAGCAGCAGCAGCAGCAGCAGCGGCAGCAGCAGCAACAGATTGGAGCGCACTCCTGTTCTGTTTAAAACAGAAAACTAAAACAAAAAAGAGAAAAGTAATTGTTGATTTGAGTCTTCGCGGAGGCGAGAGAAGAATTTCTATAGGGGTTTTCAGGTGTATGTACTTCTGAAAGACTTTATATTTGTTTACTTGAGAATATCATTAAAACTATCTCTCATTTAAACCCCCTTGGTGTATCTAATGGGGTCGTAGATAGCAGACAGATATATTTCTGCTTATTATTCTTTGTAGTAGCTACTGCAAGCTGCATTGTTATTATATTATTGTTTTCAGAGCATGCGTGCGTGAAGCAGATGTCTAATTAATAGGAATAATAGCAAGAATATATATCGTAAGAAGAATAATAATAAATAATAATAGATAATAATAAATAATAATATTGCAGCCGCCCTTAGCTCTTTCAGATTTATCTCGGAGCATCAGGAAGACAACACGATTAAAATTGATTATCTCCTTCTGGACTATCAAATGAATGCCCAAGGAAGGCATACACTGCACCCAGAGCTAAGGTGTAGGGTTTAGGGCTTAGGGTTTAGGGTTTACGCCATAGCTGAAGGCAGGGGAGGCAGCGCCTCCCACATGAGTCGCGAAATCGCCCGTAGTTGGAGTGCTGCAAAATACGACAATAATAATAGGGAGAAACAAATAAACAACAAAATGCACAGCAGGCTGTGCATAGCTATTAGCTGCATCGATGCCCTTAGCAGAGACTCGAGAGTTTAGGGTTTAGGGTTTAGGGTTTAAAGTTTCCCTAGAATGCAACGTGAATTGGAGGGAAGTTGAAGGAATGCTGTGCATGCGTTGAATGACCCACCGCACATGAGAGAGAGGACAGCTGAAACTGCGCCTGTAGCGCTGAGTGCAGTTAGCAGTTGTTTATAAAAGACAGGCGCCGGTGTACTGCCAAGAGCTGACTGCGGGGTGATATACAGCAGGACGGAGAGGTTTCCCAGGAAAGGGAGAAGAGAAGTAAAAGACAGTAGAATGTGCACGAAGGCAGACTGAGATAACAAACTTGCCCGCCCCTTATAACACCCAGCAACCCCCAAACCCACGCCTAAACCAGCCAGCAGCAAATTGCAACCCGCATACACAACTCTCCAGTTGAAGGCCCCATGCAATGCGAGAGGATGAAATGTAATTGTGAGACCCAGCGCGAACGTTGTTACTGTTGTTGCTATACAGAGGAACCACAAGATGTACAGACACCGCAGAGTCCGCAACACCAGCGTCTTTCCATCGGCGTCGAAATACTTCAAAAACGAATACTGAGGCTCAGACGAATTCAGCAAAGCTCCTGTGGAGGTATCGCCTGAATTAGAGTCAGACATGGTGGCGGCTATGGCTGGCTGAACACGGTGTATCGACAGCCCAAATCAGGAAAGCGCTGCTGAAAAAGATAATCTGAGGCTCAGTTGCTCTTTTTATTCAGAAAACAGTAAAAATATTCTTCAAAAATATTAACTTTTATATCAATACCTCCATTAAAACTCCAAAGGATGCAGCAAAACATTACGCTTAAATCTTGAATAACCAGCTGTGGTGGTGAGCAGGCGATGAGAACAGACAAACGGCTGGCGATGGTACTGAAGACGATGGCTTCAGAGAAACATGTAAAAGGGAGATCAATTTCGAGAGTTTTAATTCATCTTTCAACTCGATCTTAACGCCAAGTTATTTTTCTCTTGAATTTCCTCTTATTTAGCTGCCTATACACCGCAGACTTCCTCAACGTCGGCCCTACTCTAGCAGAAACCTGAATCTGCACGAGGGAAGAAACGTCTTAGAAAGAACTATGAAATATGCCTTCTCCATTCTCTACATTAATATTATTACTGTAAATGGGCATATATTATATATATTCTGAGCGTCTTCAATTTCATTGAGTATTAAAATCTTCAAAATATCGTCTTTACTGCCGACAGGCGTCTGTTGTTGAATCGTCGTGACCTTGACCATAGTAAAAATATCTTTATTTTTTTCAAAAATATAATACCAGGCTTGAACAGGTGACTGAAGGACTTCATTCCTTTATATATTTAAATTTTAAGATTCAAATGCATCTGAAATTTTTACAATTATTTTGCCTAAAAGCCCTGACCATTGGACCAGTTCACCGTTGGGGTTTCTCTGTAGCTCCCAACGTAAGCAAAGAAAGGCAGGTATTCAGAACAAGCTTTTTCCATAAGGATGAAAAAACAGGAAGTAAACTCTAGACGCAAACAAGCAGACACACCGAACTCCCGCGCGTCTCGCGTCGCTGTCAACAGGCGCCATGGTAGCAACAGCCCTTCGAGATATGCGGGTTTGTTTAATGCGCATATTCAATGGCTTGCTTGTGATACAGTGGAAGCATGTGCTACCGATTATCTAATTGTAGGCAACGGCCTGATAGCTTTTCAGGAAGTAAGATTTTTATTTTACAAGATCTCCGTTGACTCAGCGTGCATCTGGAAAAAGAGTATATTTCATTTTGAGCACTAGAAAAACGGAAAGCCCCTGAAGAGTGCTTTAGAGCGTGTCCTTACCTTTGAGCGTGCTTGAAGAAGAAATCCAGCCACAAGCGAATGAAGTGATGTGAGGAGGCAAAGTGCAGCCGTCAACTGGACAAAATCCAGTGCTAGCAAGGTAAAAGGAGTAAAGTTAGCTCACGAGCTATGATTTCCAGCCCCCCGACAACATCACGGTTGAGGCGAAAATTACGGATGCTTCTAATTAGGAACTACTCCACCAATTGCCGTGTTTCGCAACCTTCCCGTCAACTGACTTCGTTCACGCGCTTCTTCAAATTGCAACGCAGAAGACAGGGACAAGGCTGCCTTTTACACTCAAAATAAAGCACACGTCTACGGTATTGGGCTAGTGCGTGCACCTTTGAAACTGCAGCAACAAGCTAAGCACGGTTTCGTTTGCCCGAACAGTGCGGGCTGGACGGCCCCGTACATGGAGGGCATGATTGCCTTCACCCGAAATCTGCAGGGGCACTTTTACAGCATCTGCGGCATGCGCTGTAACTGCATCTTGAGGAAAAGTGGAGTGAAAAAAACAGAAATAGCTGTTTTATCATGCAAGTAATTAGACTACTTTTGCTGCTCTTCTACAGAGTTCGAGGGTGGTCTAGAGAAGAGAACCCAGTCGCCCATGCCGCACCTTCTGTAAGCTCGTCCGTGTGAGCCCACAGGGATGCTTTGAACTTCTTCTGGCCACCTGAGGTCGTTTCTCGCACTAGCACTGCCTAATTTCGGCAAATCTTGTGCTCTAGAAACCTGTGTGAATGACAGGATTATTTGTATGATACGCTTTCCGCAAGCTGACTATTTCAAAGGGCGGCAAGGAAGGCCCTGCTACAGAGGGCCTCTAATGGAAACAGGGGAGAAACATTCGGCACGCGAGACAAGAGAGCATTACATGGCCTTGTGGGGGACAGAAAGTGTTGATATTACTAGTACGGCAAATACTTCTCCGTCCCAAAGAGAAGTCAACGCCACCCATGATGAAGATTTCTCGAGACGTCGGTGCCAAAGGGGTCTCTCGGTAGCATTCACGCAGAAAGCCTGCATGCCCACAGGTGTATAACGAATATCACCTACGGGTTCAATACAGCACTCTCCCGACGTCCCACCGGTCATGCAATGTGCTTGAAAATTACTCCTGTGTGCAATGATTTCCGCTATAATAAATTGCTATCCCCTGGCGTCTTCGATATATAAGTAGATGTGATTCCTGCCAAACTGAATAATGAACGACGAGTTTACTATTACAGCATAGACACCGAACTCCTGCAATACCAGACGACATGCGGAATGCTCTAATTTTGCCTCCCTTTGCTTCGCACAGGAGTTTTGCCGAAAATGCACAATCACGCTTTTCCTGACTGTTGCTGGGTTGCATTAGAAGTAGGGCGGCTGCACGGGGTCTTTTGGCAGCCTAGATTGCGTCCGCCATCCCATAAATATGTTTTCTCCGGAGTTCCACGCAACCCCATGGAGGCTGCGGAATGCTTTTAAACTTAGACCCTTGGAAAGCCATTTGGCTCCTCAGCAAAGCTGGGCGGACACCTCGATGAACGCCGCAGTGGGATCTCGTTCATTCAGAAGCACGTACCAACAATAGGCTGTTGTGGATAGGTTCAGCAAATGTGCGCACATCATCCGTAGTTAGCACCCAGGGAAGACGCTGGCCCAAAGTTTTGCCTACCCCTTCTGAAAGATCTGGGGCACTATTAATGCTAAGAGGAATGAAATATGTTCAAGAGGACTCTGGCTCCAACTCATGACGCGTCTCTACATGGATGAGAGTTCCACCCTGCACCACTTGGAATGGAAAAACTGCACTGTGGCGCACGATTTGTTTCTCTATGCCGAGCAGAATTCAACGAAATGACCCAAGTTCCTTCCGTGTGTGCAATAGCTTAATAATCCAATCAAGTACTCCGCAACCTGATGTTTCCCGGCCTCCCTAGTTTACGCCGAGACGCCGCTGGCTTACCTGATCCGAGAGTTGGTGGCAGGATAAAGCCTTCATCTCTCTGCATCGACAAGCTTCCGAATGCATTTTTAAGGGGTTGTGAAAGCAAGAAGAACCCACAAGAATGCCAGGCAAGACACCACGACAAACGATGTTTTCGCAAAAGCTTTTAGCCACGCGACTTTCTCTGAGTGGATTATCACCCTGTTGGGATTCCGTGGGCGCGTGGACAGCCGGACAAATTAGCCAACGGCTAGTTGTGGCCTTGTTGTTCGTTCATGTGTCGGCGCATCGACTTCCATCATGCGTGCATTCGGTAGTCCACCCACCTATACCGAGGTAAACCGAAAAATCCTATTACTAAACCAGTGCATGCTTCTGTGACAAGATTACCAACACCTTCCTTTGGCCCAATCTGCAAGACCGCAAGCATCTTCCCTACTCCATAACGTAAAGTATAGTATGGCCTGTGTGAGGTGCTTATATTTCTACCTACGTGCAGGCTGGCTATTCAGGGCCACGTAAGCATTATCCAATTGTAAATAGTGTTACTGTATGCAACAGGACGTGGTTTGTGCGCAATTGCACGTACGGTTGCCTTGCGGCGGGAGTTGTAACGAGGAATGCCGAAGCTCATGGTGGATCACCTCCTCTCCTCACCAGGCTTACGTGTTTGTGCCGCTGTACACCTGGGTACTGAAGGGGAGGTAAGATGCTTCTTATAGTCAGTATTGTCTCCGTTGCATCTCATGACGGTCCTCCACTAGTATCGAAGACTTGCAAGTATGTTGCAACGAGGACTCTAGCTACACCAACTGCAACGAGGGTCCTCTGCCTTAGGAAAGAACTGCAGCAGGGTCAAGAGTGACGATAAAAATACCCAGAAAGCAGCTGCTCCAATCTGCACGAGTCCCTCAGTACGACGGCACAAGGGCCTGGAGCTGGTGCGGCGAGGAGCAGGCCCTTCGTGAGTTGCAACGCCATTTGGTGTAACTCTTGCTGCTAGGCAACCCCACTGGGATATGAATCCATGCCCATGCCCTCTTTTGATGCGTGCACTATTACTGTAGACAATTGTTAAACACTTACTTGGTTATCACTATCCAACCTGCACAATTAGACATATACGTAATTCACACTGATCATGCTGCAGAAAGAACCTCACGGAACACGTCGAAGGACGGGGGATGACCGTTCGGTCCCACTGCTGCTTAAGGGGGCGTGGGTTCATATGCTTGTGGGGTTGCCTAGCCGCAAGAGTTACACCACAGGGAGTTGCAACTCATGAATAGCCTTCTCATTTTTGTGCCCCTGATGTATTACACCCTGGTTTTCATTAGAGAAACGCCACGTCCAAGCAATTCCTGCCGTAAAACCTTGAACGTAGCTTGACGAAACATATGCCATCAAGAAATAAATAAACCGAAACCAAGTGCATTTTCCGTTTATCTTTTTAACCTTAATAAACTGAAAAAAAAGTAATTGCATGCTTTTTCTGCCCGTTGCTGTTCTCGACATCCTCTAGGAATGGCCAGAGGGCATTAGCAGAAACAACCCTCTTCGACTTGTCCGTGAAAATCAATTTTCATTCAATTTTTTAGCAAAACAAAAAATGAGACTCCATTAAAAAATTCTGCGCACTGCAAAAACTATGCAAAAAGTTGACCATATGCAGCCTACAGGATTGGGGGATGTGCGGTTTTGTGCAAGTTTTCGCTAGTTGCTATTCATGGAAGTACATCACACAATTAATTATTTTTCATTTATTTTTGCAAAATTTCACAGTTAATGCTCTCCCAAAAGGCAAAACAACACATTTAGAGTATGCTAAGAATTCTTACTAGTCAGCTACTGTGCCGGTCGATACAGTTCCGCTCCCCGCACGGAAAGTTAAACACGAGCTTCCTTCAAGCCGCATCTAACGGAACACCACAAGCGTTACAAATGCATAAACAATTCAAATTATTTCTTTTCCTCTTAAACTGACGGAACCGCTGACCGTGGTATTCCGTGCGGCGGCGTTACAAAATTTCATGTTCAACTCCCTTCGGCAGAGGTCCAATCGAGGTGACACATCTTTCCTTCTTTTCTCGCGATCATAGTTTTTTTGTCCCATTCACTTCTTAAATTTGGGCGCAACATGTTTAGCAGGAACTCCCTGTTCCGATTGGCTGCAGCGGCCGCCTACGCTTGCAACTCCACATAGACGTTTCCGGAGACGTCAACATATTACTTCCTGCCGCAAATTCCTTTTGCTCTCATTTCTTCTATTCAAATCGTGTCAGGTGCTCCCGAAATGCTTGTTTGACGGTCTTGCTATCCCACGTCACCTCCCCTCTCCCTAACTTCTCTTTTTCTTGATGAACTCCGCGATGCGTTGTAGAGATTTGATTCAGGGCTGCAAATCTTCAAAGGCGCAAAAAAAACATACGCATTTGACTTCATGATAAGCATATCCTTTGTCTTGCTCATGCCAGACAGTGTGCATGCTTAGGTTAGTCAGCAGCAGCAGCAACAGCGGCAGCTGCAGCAGCAGCCAACGCGGCAGCAGCAGCAAGAACAATCGCAGCGTCAGCAACACCAACACCAGCAGCAACGGCAAGAGAAACGGGAACGACAGCAGCAACACAACCACCACCACCAATGAGCGCCTCCGGCTCCCAAACTGCAGGCGCCTACAACGTAGACGGCGTTCCTCATTTTCCTGAGCCGGTCCCAGCAGATCGCGTGCCTCAAGTCATTGCAGCAGCAGAGTCTGTACCCGTTCCTTGGTGGGCTTTCTGGCGTAGCCCCCAACGCCGTCCCTACAAACCCCAAGTTGTAGAAGTGTGGCAACACGTCGCCTACGAGTATCACGTCCTCGGCAAAAAGAGAAAACAGAATGATTGAAGCGTCTAGCCAAGCTTGAAGAGCCTTAGAACAATCTGCGGCTCTTTTTGGGCTCAGACCCAATCGACAACCAACTCATACTACGCAATATACGCTGTGTAAATACATACTTCTGTGCTTGCATGTGTATGAAAAAGAGCAATACAGACGCACAGGCAGCCTTCAAAGCTATAAGCAAATTACACGCAAGACAACCCGTACCCTCCTTCCCGAGTTTAGTTTTTACTTTCAAAGAGTCTAGTGCTCCCTCTTTCAATGAATGCCATCGAAACCCCCTCGTCGGGGGGCCCCGGGGGGGGCCCCACAACAGGGGGCCCCCGTCCCTTCGGCCGTCATTTTGCGGGCGGCATATTTCCTAACTTGACGAATATTACAAAGGTAAGATTTGTACGATAACGCTTTGGAATGTTTGTACAGATGAGGTGTACGTACCCATTAAAAGATCTGTGATGTTTGTGGCCTGTTACGTCGAATTTTTAAACTATCATTTGAACACCTGCATGGCAAAGGAACAGGAACGCAGGCAGTGGAGGCTTTGACAAATCCTATGCCTGCTCCCCTGTGTCTCTGCTTTCGCTGGTTCTTCTGCTGCGGGTGCGGCGGCTTGCCTGGCTGCTGTTGCTAGCCTACCCGCCAGCTGTAGCTTGCAGTAGTATTGTAATTGCTGTAGCACAACCCCAACTGTAGTAAAAAAATACGCACAATTATGTATGCGCAGGAATAGCATTATTGCTATTCCTCTTTCTCCATTCCCACGGCATCCGTTGCTGCTGTTTTTGGATTTGCTGCAGCCTCCAGCCTTTTCGTATTCGTTTCGAAACGCAGAAATGAACGTCCGGTTTTATGGGGGTGGTCAAGAGGGGGAAGAGAAGGACGAAAACTCTGAGAGCGACGAAGAGCAAGGGGAGCAGTCTAGCAAATGCGTCTCTGCCTCTAAAGACTTCCTATCTGCTGTATTTCCCAATACATATCCCCTCTTTTGGCTGGCCCTGCCCTTCGCAGTCTGTGCAGTGCTGGCCGCCGCCTCCTTCGGCAATAACACCCACGCAGAAGAAGAAGGCCTTGTGGTGTTTGCGAGAGAAAATCGATTCAACGCAGCAGCCAACGACCCCGACACCCAAACCACATTTGTAGGCAACGCATTTCGTTAACAGTGCAACAGGCCCTTACTACTGAACACATTATATACATATATATATAATGTATATATATATATATATA